>NC_064646.1:4628030-4931060 GCF_023864345.2 Schistocerca serialis cubense
GATCGCTTTTGCGACTGCTTCTGCAGTAATTATTATCGACAATGCTGCATTCAGTTTAATAGGATAATAATCCAACCTTGTCCTCTCGAAAGAAAGCAAGACGTTATTCAGTGCTTACGACAAGACAGAGTACTGAGGACGGTTCAATGAGAATAGTAGAATTATTTGAACACGTATCACTAGATAAGTCACAGTTTCCAAACTGAGCTATCGGAGAGGTAGCTTATGTACGAAGACAGAGTCATAAGATTACCACCTGATCAGTGCCAGTTTAACACTATTGTACTAACTTGGGCGAAAGTGAAAGGATATGTTGCTCGTCAAAATAAAAAAATTCTGTGAATGAAGTTGAGAAACTGACTATTCACTACCTGAATCATGTCATCGAGAGCGACTGGAGTTCTTTTGTGATGCGTACGAAGCGGGTAATTGACGAAGCGTGAAATAATGAAGGTATTCTCGAAGATACTGCTACGGAACTTACGATTACTTCCAGCTGTTCATACACTTCGGTGACTCTGACATGAGTGGTAGCCACCCTCTTTTGGACAGGTGCTTGCAGCTAGCATTTGGTGGACGTAAGTACACAAAAAAGTTTCCTGATTTTTAAACAGAGTACATTATTTCTATATGCCTTACCTGTGTGGCCTATAGCGTGTGACGTGTCAGCTCCTGATGCCAGCGTGAATGTAGTTCCACGTAACCAATGAAAGCAAAAAAGTACAGTTGGCTTTTGGCACTGACTACTCTCTTGAGTTTGCTCGCAGAGGTCAGCTTTAATCGTCGTGGACAAAGCGAGCGTGATGAATAGCTTTGCCACAGCTAGTTGACCGCCGTCTTCTCGGATACACTGCAAATCTCGAGGTTTTGGTTATGTTAGCAGTTCAGTCACTTAAAATCAGATCTTGACAGAGCATCTCGATTTCCTGTCGTACCTCAAAATGGCCACTATCAACATTGCTCCGCATTACACGTAAAAATAGAGGGCCTCACACGTTCAATAATATTATCAATCCGTCATCATTCTGACCGCCTGAGATCGCGTATTGGCGTGTTGCCAATATCAGAAATATTGACGAGCAGTATTGATACCCCAAAAATATTCTTAATGCGTGCTGAGAATGTCGGGTCGAGCATCAACGTTTGACGTTATTCGCCATTCGGTTGTTGACAGAGCTTCATGAACCAGCCACACAGTACTAATGTTCACTCTTCATGTTATCAGTTCATATTTGAGTATAACATCTCTCAGAGTCAACTTTCGTAGTATAACAGAAAACAGTTTTTAAAGGACAATCAATAGTCGTATTTATCACTTTACAGTGATCAATCGAGCTTTTCTGAGGCACTCTTTTCTTCTTTAGTTTAGAAACGTAGTAGGCCTCGCCATACACTGGACCTGCAATGGCTACGAAATACATAACAGCCTCGTCATATTACATACGTGAATTACTTGAATATATCATTACAGTATAGATATAATTATTTCACAGGTTTCAATAACATTTTTGCTAATTGTGTTTGATGATATTACAGCACTAAACTTCAAGCATTCGAATGACCTGCCTGTTGCGATTGCCTCTCTCATTGACGAATCTTGCTCTTCTATTTTACGTCATATCAACAATAATTAATTTGTCGTAAGATGAAGGATTCATACGACCATGGTTTGACATATTTTACTTCCGTGATTAAGATTTTAGTCAGCATATTTATATACAACATGTAGCTTCTTTTTGTACCATTCTCGGATGTCTTGCGCCACTTTCGTTGTTTTCTGTTGTTTACCAGTTGAAGCTAAAATAATTGCGACACATGTGTTCTTTTGAATGATCGCCATTTAAGCTTATTAAATGTTGAAAATAGAAGCGATAAACTTCAAAATGTCACAGTCGCTTTAGCAGAACAGTCATTCATATTATGGCAACAGTATTTGCTGAAACCGCTAATCTGAATAAAAGCTCTACAAAAGAGATCGTGGCAGTTTCATGCTTGTTAATTCTATTTTCATTTTGGTATGAAATGGAATAATGCCAAGCATATATAATATCGTTAAATCGCGTTTCCCACTGACAATACTGACAATATTACTGATGGAGTGAGAGTCGCTTTATTATTTTGACGATATGTAAAACTAGTACTGTCAATAAATACTGAACGCGTGCAAGCCTGTTACGAGCACTTGTGAAGAGTCGCTGAAACAGAGTTGCAGTGGGCAACCAATGTGGCAACACTGTCGCTGCAAGTGACGAACTTCAATTATCAGGTAATTTTAAACGAACTACACGCAACAATTCGGTTGTTCCAGACAGCTGAAAAAAATTAAATAACAATAGGAGGATTCATATTTAGCTTGCCAACATGATAAATAATCACTCAATTGGCCCATGATTGGCATCATTGTACTTGTAATTTTACCTCCTGCACGAATCGTTAATTAGAAATATTAAACTATTAATCAAATAATTATGTACTCTTTCATTATAAGGAAATGAACAACACAACAGCAGACACGTCTACACATGTGGGTGACATGTTGCAAAATACGTTCCGGCTTACATTATTAAAGGGATGTGAGCGACAGATGTGAATGTGACTTCTGGAATATCACGACTGTGTGTTATAGAGTCATTAGTGTCTGAAATATACACTAATGGAAAAATAGAACATCCTCAAGGACAAGGTTATTTTATTGACAAACGAGGTGACAGGCACCTCATCATTGTAGAAAGGCATGATAACAATCTCAGACCAAATGAAACACACATCACAAAGTAAAGAAAGGGTGACCAAACAATCTGTGATGCCTGTAACTAGTTGTAAAAGTAATTGCAGTGGTATACGCTTAACAAAAAATAATTATCACAATTAATGTATTGAAACTCAAGATTTCACGGTGACATATTAGGATTCCCTTAACTACTATATAAAGCAGAGACACCATGTAATTTCTCTGTTATTGCTCGTCCTTTTGATCTCGTTCCTTAGGCCGTGATTCTGTACGCCATTCGATGTATGAAGGCTTGCTCCCTATTCATATAATTTAAATTACCATCAAATAATAATTATCAGTGTTGAATTTTTAAAACTTGTTCGTGCTTTGAAACGCAAACCTTTTCCTTTCCTTACATTTACATAAATATGTCCTATAATTCGTGCGGGTGGAAACTTGTGTGGTATTTTGGTTCCAAAAGTAGCTTGAAATTAGTTTTCTTTTATTTCTCACCCTCCACATAATGAACAACCGGCATTCTAAAATTTACTAAGTCCAATTTTCAGTTAACACAGCACGGTTACCTCTGATTGTTGAAAATTCAACTTTACATAAAACCACACTAGGTCGCTTGCACTAACTTTGGCTTGAGTGTGGCGAAGTAATATTTCAGAAGTAGAAGAATTTTCAATTCATTTAGAGACAGAGAGAGAAATATTTAATATACATAGCAGAGATAATTTTTCGTAGCGGTAAAATGCATCTATGGTCTCAGAATAATAATTCCTAACAACGCGATAATTTCACTTTACGTAGAGAAAATGTCTGAAGTGCAGTTTCCATTATTAAATGTTGGAAGAGAAGTTCATAATCATAAACGGTATTTATTCTTGCTTTCCAAAAGTTGTTTGCAGATATTTTGTCAATTTGCCGCACTAAAATCACTCAAGTCATCAGAAAGCACAGGTAGACTGTAGTTTAAGTCGTACCCTTCTCTGGCAGCAACGTATGCGTGTCTTGTCGCATACAAACGATCACAAAGGAGCCGAACGGTATCCTGCGATAGACTGCGTGAAGCACCTTGCGCGTTTCGCTGCAATTCGGCAGTGGCTCTTGGAAGCCCTTGAGAACGATTAAGCTACCGACCTTGAGGGCCATGTCATTGTTCGTACATCACGAGAAGCATACAGCGTCGCTGTAACCATATGTGGACAAGTACTGTCCTGCTTAAAACGCATATCACCTTGCGCACCTATAGACGACAGTAGCGCGGCGTGTGTCATGTAGCGGGCACTGGTTAGTTCACACAGCTGAAACACCAAATACAGCCGCGGCGAGGTGTAACTGATGGTTTGCACACCGTAAAGCCTGCGGTGGGAACTGTTTATAGCGGGCGAATGCACTTCAGAATGTAATGGTTCTTTAGGTACGTGACCATTACGGCACTCCAACCCCAATTCTCGATACCAGTAATATCGTACTACTTTTCTGCGAATTAACAGACATATTTTTGTGACAATATTCATATTTGGTTTTATTAATGTATAGGGACTCCGATGTATCGATATATTACAGTGATATGATTCTTGTGTGTATTCATTTCTGTGAGACTGTCATAATCTTTGACTTACTTGTAACCGTTTTGGCGCGAATGCGCACATAGCAGTCTTTGTGTCACTTTGCAGAAGTTAAGTTGTTATTTCGCTTTGTAAGAGAACAGTCAAGTCTTGTGTTTGGTTAAAGTGCAAATTAAATATATGAAGATTGATACAAAACTATTCTCTTGATGATGTGACAATTAAGAAGAAGTAAATGTGAATTTACAAGAAGTTTACTAAAAATGAGGATCGGGAACACCAAGTCAAAAATTATTTCTACCCTACCATTGTTCTGACCTGGGATTATTTGCTCATTAAGAATTTCCTGAAAAACGCTTCTGTTAGGTCTTCAAATATTGCTAAAATACAGACCTGGACCTCCTAGCAGTCAATGTGGAATCACCCTAGAATCAACAAGATGAGCCATAACAACTTCGACCAAAGCTACGTGCGAATCCATTCAAATAAGTGCCAAAATTAATCACTTTTTTACAGTGACTTCATTATTTCCATTCTGACAATACCATCCACAGTCAATAACTTTGTTGTTGCCCAATAAAGCGAACACATGCTGTGTGAGCAACGTTATTAATCTGATTTCTAACCTACTTTGCAAGTGGTGGTATTGTTAGAAGAATAGGCAGTTCACCAAGTCTACGCCACATGCGTGTACGCCCATAACCAGCCTGCAGACAGGACCTCATCTCATCGCTGAAGACAACAGAGCTCCGTTCGACCCTCGAGTCAACTTCTTCACAACACCTGAACAGCTATGCTTGGCAGTGTCACGGCGTCTGTGATAGCTTGCCCAGAGGCACACGTCACCTTAATGCTGCTGCAAACAGACTGGCCGCAGTGGTTTCTGATGTCACAGAGGCTGCGACATGTCCCCGGTTTTAGTCGCTGGATAATGTATTGCTGCTCGCACGGTGCGGCCGTCTTGACATCTGTCTGTACTAAGTGGCTGTACAGGACCTGATCAATAGATGGGGAAATTTTCCACAGACTGCTGTGCCCAACATGTGCAGCAATTAGCGGTACTTGTATCCACCTGTCGATAGACACACAATGTGGCCCTGTAAAAATGGCTGAAGCTGACAGGAGTACGTACTTCTCGGTAGGGTGCGGCTGTACCTAGAACGGCTGTTGCAAATACTGTTCATATCTAAAGTTAGCATGCATACTGGAAGCACACAGGGTGCAGAGACAGGTCTGCTGAGAGGCATCTGTTTGCCGACGATCGTGATTAATGTGAGCGTGGGGTTGATGTGCTATTCTGTTATTCTGCGCAACAGATTAATCTAACATGTACCCTTTACCCTGTGGCTCCTGCAAGATGCAATATCCACCCCTACACTACTACAGAAGTCAGACAGATGCTCCTAACGTTCTAAAGAGAAATGCCTGAAAAACTTTCAGCAATAAATATCTTTTGGGGTCGTCTGCTGTAAGAAAATGACACAAAAATTCACAAAATTTCCACGTAGCATGTGGGATACTTGGGTACTGGAATAGTGCTAATTAGTGTAATAAAAACATGAAACTAACGAAAGTTATTATTTATTTTGCAAAAATTCTGAGAAATCACAATGGCACTTTTAGTTACGAATGGAGCAAGTTATATCCTGGTACTTTTCAGAATGTGAAGTTACCTCTCAAGGATAGGATTTGCTAATGAAATTTCTATAGAAAGTTTAAGATTGTTGTTGACTTGGCCAGAATGGCTGACAGGGGCGCCTATGCAACTTCAATAATTATACTTTAGAATGTTGCTAGGTACGGTCGAGGCTGTCGCGTGTGAAATGCAGTGAAGTGTACTGTTGTGGAGGAAACATGGGGCTCGCAATAGCTGTAGCACACAATACCCTAAGCTGCGATGACTGTTGTCTGCGCCGTTCGCTGCTGACAAATAAGATAACTCTCGTTCTATCTGGATTGACCTTCGCCAATCAAACTCTCCCTATGTCTTGATGAAGTCCAGGATTTCTATTCGCCTCTAGGCTGAATATTGGCGTGATAAACCGGTCAGATAACCAGTCCACCGCAACGCCACTCAAAAATTCGCTTGCAGGCGTTTAACTATAACTCTGTCCATTCACACCACACAATAAGTGTGTCGGCCAACACAGTGAACAACGCTTAATCGCATGGACCCAATATAGAGACTCGCACTTCTATTTGCTCTCGACAGAGGTGCTCTCCCAGTGAAGTACTGAGGAGAGACTTGTTCCTCGCTCCAAGAGCGACAACGGATGGTGCCTCTCCACACCAGACGTGAAAGGGTATATATTTCAGTCTCTTCCATTACTCCTTCAGCTCAAGGTGTCAGAAATATCGTCTGCCAATCAGCATTGCTCTTCTAAAACGGGAGAATGACGTTTTGTTTAAGGCGACCAATCCGGAAATCTGTAGTATCGGCGTTTGGCGTTTGCTGTCTCCCTGTGAAAATCTCTGAAGCTGTGTGCTATGTGTAAAGAATACGTAGGCTGGCCACTCCCACACAATGTATCGCAAATTCCTTTTAAGCTGAACACGGGGTCGTTCCTCCTTTCCCTTGGGCCCACGCTGTCTGCTCCACGGGCATCCACAGGCCGACATAGATGGGTTTGGACTGGCCTCCTGGCGTGCGGTTGCCTCTCTCAGACTAAAAGCTCCTGTGACCGTCATGTCTAGAATGTATGTGTGTATGCCAGCATCGAGTATTTCAACCACGGTGCGCACTTGCGATGTATTAGTTATTTGTATATCGTTTACATGAATTCATACAACATTGACTTTATCTTATATAGTTTGGGTTCGAATGAAGCGTCTTGAAGTGCGGAATATGATTGTGAGGGCGGAATATGTAAGCAATCAAGGTCAGGAAACGACGACGTCTTACACTAATAAATTACTTACAGTACAACTTGTCAGTAGGCACATACTAACAGTCCTTGAGAATAATGCATTTTTTTATGGCAGTGTATGTTAATGGTGCAGTGGAAACCATTGGGACTTCAATTATGCTTTTAGAGGATGCTGTTTTCTGTAGGAACATTGTGATGCCGGAACCCGGCGGATTAACGACGACGGCCAGTGTGCAGGCCAGCCTGGATGTGGTGTTTAGTTGGTTTTCCAAATCCTACTAGCTAAATACCGGGCTGGTCCCCACGTCCCGCCTCAGTTACACGACTCCGAGACATTTGAAACACATTCACACTATTTCACTATTTACACTCGACGCACACACCTGGGGTACACTCATTCCGTCCCAGAAAGGGGGGGGGGGGTATGAGGTGGCGGCAGGAAGGGCATCCAGCCACCCCATAAAGATTAACCCTGCCAAATCCGTCCTTAACCCTGCCAACCCTGCGCACGATGCAGGGTAAAGGCAGTAGCAAAAGAAAGAAAGAAAGAAACTGCAACACTGGAAGATTGTAGCGAAATGAAGTAACACACGTATATAAACAGTGGTTGGTGCAGGGATTGGTAATTGACCCTGAAGGTAAGAGATCTAAAGTGCTGCATGTAAATAGGCGCAGAGATGGATTACTACTCGATTACATCATTGGAGAGAAACCCCTAGAAACAGTATCTGCCGTAAAGTACCTAGATGCAAACACCTGTAGCGCCCTAGAATGGAATAGCAATGAAAAGGAAAAGCAGGCGCAAAGGCTGAGATTCATTGGAGGTACGTTATAGAAATGGAATTCATCCACGAAAGAAGCGGCTCACGAAACAGTGGGACGACCGATTCTTGCGCTGTTCATCAGCGTGTGACCATTACCAAATATGGTTAACAGAAGAGATAGAGGATTTCCTACGAAGGACGGCGTGTTTAGTCACAGCGTCGTTTAATACTGTGTGTGGAGAGCGTTACGGTGATGTTCGACAAAAACCAGTTGAAGTCGCTACGAGACGGGCCTTATTTAGAAGATTGCTGTTGAAATTCAGCGAGTGTCCGCACGAAGAAGTCGAACTACATATTACGTCCCTCCTCCTCCCCCTCCCCCACATGTATATGCTTACTTATGAAAGGTTTGTATACTTATTAATGAAGGATCGCTTCGCCCACTCCTCCAATACTGCCCTTAAACCACATTAAATACGCATATTTGTTTAAGAAACATCTCTTATCATAGAGAGGGGCTTTTCATAACTAAAAGTGTAATGGCTGCGTTGAGAAATAGCTGGTTTTTAGTAAGTCACGGTTTCCTGAACATCCTCTTCTTACGTACACTGTGACTGTGTAACGCAAGTACCATTTTAGTTTTACGTGAAATGTCGTTTTTAAAATGTTCTGTTCTCTTACTGATGTGAACAATACCAATAAAGATGATTAAAGTGCTAATGGAGCTGATTTAAAAGCATGTAAAAAGCGTAAGGAAGGTGATCGCAGGTCTATGAACTACAAACTCAATCGCATAAAGAGAACAAGAATTGATGGATATAAGTATGTTAATTTTAAAGGAAACATCTTGTAAGCAGGGAAAACTGGAATGTCTCGCACTAAATGGACTAATGCTCATAAAAAGCCTATGTTTCACATGAGTCTACTCTTATCGAAGAAAATTTTTAGTTTTTTTTTTATATGCAGACTGAAATGACTCAATAAAATAATTGGAGATGACCAAATGGAAATCCTACACACATATGAAGATTTTAACAGCAAAGACGAACAAGATCAGTTTCTCGTGTGAAGACCAAACGCTGTAGGCTTAGCCCTACACAAGAAAACGGGGAAGTTGAAATGCAGACCACCATGCCGTCACTCCGTGGATCATACAAGCTCATGTTATTTTGATTTATTATTATTATTATTATTATTATTATAGTGAGTGGTTGCGTAATCAAGAACCGAGGTATGTATCAATGCGTCTTTAAGTCTGCATTGTATTGGTGAAAAAAGAGTGAGAAGGCTAAAAGTGCTATTGATGGGCTAGAGACCTGGAGATACCAGGGGAAAGCAAAAAAGTTGAAAGACCTTTCCAAATTACTTTAGAGGCGTGATGAAGGATCACATTAATTCATTTCCTGAGAAGGCTATTACTATGCCTCCATGAAAATCAAGTACTTAGACACAAAGCTTGACATTAAAATGATGTGTTCTTAGTTCAAAGAAAAATACAATTGAACTATTCTGACTGTGAACATAATTACTATCCCGAATGATATTTTTACTCTGCAGAGCAGTGTGCTCTGATATGAAACTTCGTGGCAGATTAAATCTGTGTGCCGGACCGAGACTCGAATGTGGGACCGTTGCTTTTTACGGGCTAGGGATCTACCAACTTCTTTTTTATTTCATTTTTTCTTTATTTTTTGTTCCGTTTGTTCGTGCGGGCATCCCATGACGCTCGTTGAAGTTCATCGTAGACCTGTTGACTCAGTTTTGTTATTACAAAGAGCACCTAACTCTCTGTCCGAACACGCTGAGCTACCATGCCGGCGCCGAATAAGCTACACAAGCACGACTCACGCCCCGTCCTCACAGCTTCAATTCTGCCAGTACCCCGTCTCCTACCTACCAGACATCACAAAAGCTCTTCTGCGAAACTTGCAGAACTAGCACTCCTGGAAGAAAGGATATTGCAGATACAGGGCTTGCCACAGCTTGGGAGATGTCTGCAGAATGAAATTTTCACTCTGCAGCGGAATGTGAAATTTCCAGGCAGATTAAAACTGTGTGCCGGACCGAGGCCTATCTGAGCTACCCAAGCACGACTCACGGCCCGTCTACACACCTTCATTTCTGTCAGTACCTCGTCTCATACTTCCCAAACTTCACAGAAGCTCTCCTGCGAAACTTGGTAGAGTACTTTCACGCGAAGGCAAAGGCCCCCCGTTTTAATCTGCCAGTAAGTTTCGTACCAGTTAACACTCCGCTGCAGAGTGAAAATCTCATTCTGGAAACATCCCCCAGGCTGTGGCTAACACATTTCTCGGCAATATTCTTTCTTTCAGAAGCGCCAGTTCTGCAAGTTTTGCAGGAGAGCTTCTGTGAAGTTTGGAAGGCAGGAGACGAGGTACTGGCAGAACTGAAGATGTGAGGATGGGTCGTGAGTGGCGCTTGGGTATCTCAGTTGGTAGAGCACTTGCTCGTGAAAGGCAAAGGTCCCGAGTTCAAATCTCGGTGCGGCACACAGTTTCAATCTGCCTAGGAGTATCACAACTATTATTGTAAAATTTACAGGGAACATTCTAATGCTGTGAGTGTGAGCAGCAGACTTAAAAACACACTTCTCAATGATACTGCAAAAAGAGTAGCAGGAGCACAGCTCCTTCTCAATAAAAGGGCATGTAGTAAATTTTGAAGCACTTTCCGGAGTACTAAAAAGTACTGTGCCACCCATGAAAACACATTCCTTTTATGTTTTGGCTACATGCGAAACATTTCGCTACCAGCATATGTATTATCTAAGACAACTGTCCGTTCTTATCGTTGGTGTACATAACGCATAGAACGAGAATGCAGCTTCCTATTTGTATCACGACGGGTTTGTAATGGTGGTTGCACAGTTTAATTGAGATACGTTACTGACAGTGTTCCCCCTGCTGTTGATGAACTCTACGTGTACACTGATAGCTGTACCGGGCAGAACAGGGACCAAGTTGTGATAACATTCTTAATATCCCTTACAGACAGTGGTGGGTTTAAAAAAATAGTCTACAGGCTACTGAAACGTCCCCTTTGAACAATTATACATGACTGTGCTTAAACTGACACACAATATTTTGTTAGCGCAACGCAATCTGACTTTCAAAATTCCCTACAAAAGAATGGCCCTGACTGATATTAAACTATACCTTTCACATATCACTTACCTCACAAAAATCTTCGCTGCTCAAGCTACTGCAATACAGCGAGCGCCACTACTGCCAGCTAAATAAAAGATTCAAACTATGGAAGGCACTAACTACTGATAGGGATAGTTAGCAAATGAAAGATATTAATAGAGAACAAACAATGTATTTACCTTGATATCATCATATATAAATATAGCAGTTCATGACAAATTTCAAAACTCCGCCATCTCTCTCGCCACATCCACCACTGCTGGCGGCTCACCTCCAACTGCGCAACGCTACGCGCTGTTCACATCCAGCTGCCGCTGCGCAACACTACAACGGCGAGTATTACAACAATGCAAAGCAGCCACAGACTGCACACAGCACAGCCAGTGATTTTCGTACATAGGTGGCGTTACCAATAAAAAAACCTAAACAGCCTACTTACATAGAGAAAACATAAACAGCCTACTTACATTGAGAAAACATAAACAGCCTACTTACATAGCCCCCATGCTCCCCACAAAAAATTTTACAAATTTTTTTTTGGGCAGTGGCCAATAATGATTTGATAAAATTTATCATAATTACAATAACAAAGAAATCAAATGCACACACTTATTGATATTATGTTGGTCAAAAGCTAAAAATTTCTCACAGTCCATAAAGACAGTCCACATTATTCATCACAGTAAAAATGCAGAGTTTTTCTCAAAGTCTGAGCAGTAAAAGAAAATGCACATAGAAGTAGTGGATTTCCATGCAGTCTTGAAGAAGTAGTGTTGTCCTTCCAACGGAAAGACAGTGCTGACTCTTGACATGCAGACAGGTAATGGGCCACAACATAGCAAACCCACAGCAGAGTCATTCGACGTTTTGAAGAATATTGGTAGGTAGGCCATCACAGAACAGACCCACTGTAGTCCTGGTAGAGATTACGGTATTGGTGGGCCACCAGAGGTGCAGACCCACTGCAGTCCTTGTAGAGAAGGCCAGCAGCCATCTGTTGCTATTGTGCAGGTGCACATTCACCATCGAAGAGTCTTGCGGAGAATATAGCAAGTCCATAAACCACCATTTGTGCACTCACAAAGTTTTTGGAATTGTCCTTAGAACCAGCAATGCTGTTATCCAGTCCCTTGTTGAATTATTAACACACGTGCAAACACTAACAGTCCCTACTTCTCACATATTGTCCATATACTATGACCAACAGAAACGTGTGTAGTGAAATGTAACTTACAAGTTAATAATAAGATGAACTGGTGACAATTACAATTTTATAAATTTACAACATGAAAATACAATTACAAAGGTACAAAATACATCATTAAAGAACATAATAATACAGATAACATTTGTAGTACAGGCTTTACAAAAGAATAGAAATAGACATATACATCAGTGTTACAGGAATTATGACATAAGTAAATACATAAAGATCACAAGAACTTTTGAAACATCACCTTCACATGTGAGCAACAAACCAGAATAATTAATGTCTAAGCATATTTACAAGGTAGATAACATATTATTAATGCAAATTATATTTGAGGATAACAGTATTCCTCACCATAGTGAATGTAGCTTAATATTAAAAGAAGAAAAAATTCTATGAAACGGCACAGAGACAGGAAGAAAACAAATACACAAGGGTACACAAACACATAGTTGGATAACACCAATAGGAAAGGACAGGGTTCGTTTTCAGTGTAACATTTGGTACTGCAGTCCAACCCAAAACTTCATATATCTTTCCTCTTATTTCATCCTTTGTTTCCACCAAAAAAATTCTATCTAAGCATACTTTCTGTATTGATATGTTCACACATTTCTTACCTCAACATTTATTTCCAAGAAAATCCTACCTAAACCTGTTTTCTGTACTTTTTTTCGTATAACTTCTGAATGCATTTCTTCCAATTCATCGCAACTCATTCTCTTAGAGGCTACCCCCTCTTAAGCTAACTTAAATCTATTGAGCTCAGATGCTAAACTAAGGAACGAGGCAATGCAGCAGCACAAAATAAGTAACAGAAACAGCAATGACCAAAAAAATGGAAAATTGCAAAGCAAGCTACAGTAAATCTAAATTAACAAGCAATGCAACATTACAACTAATATGAGCCAATGCGCAGTAAACAAAAAATTAAATCTGGCGTAGCAGAGTAACACAAATTAAAATTCAGTAACACTATGCCTGGCAAACAGCAGTAACTTATACCTAAACATGACATAGCTCAAGCAGAAAAAATAGTACACTAAAGATAACAATGCAGATAAGGGAAATGTATAATCACATCTTAATGTCTATGTAAATTAAAGTGGTGCACCACAACAACTGATTGTAAAAAGAAATATTACCATGTACTTGAAAAGAAAATTATGTGTTCTGTTACTAGTTCCTTCTTATTGTTCTTTCCTTTCCAAGTGCTCCTT
Organism: Schistocerca serialis cubense; assembly: GCF_023864345.2. Classification (NCBI taxonomy): domain Eukaryota; kingdom Metazoa; phylum Arthropoda; class Insecta; order Orthoptera; family Acrididae; genus Schistocerca; species Schistocerca serialis. The sequence continues at coordinate 4,641,549 of NC_064646.1, forward strand.
TTTTAAAGAATGTGGATCATAAAATAATTATTTAATAGATCTGTTGACAGAAAGTGTTCACATTAGCAAATGCATTTCATTTTATAAAAGCAATGCTGCAACACAGCTGGAAACCAGATATCAAATGAAATAAGCAATTACGCAAACCAAAGCATAAAAACATCATTCAATAGTCATGTGGCATTTCGTAAGTCAGTAGCTCTCAACTCTCATAGAAAGACACTTGTCATAATCAGGTGTGCAGATGTACAAATATTTCCCATCAATTCATAAGCATTTCAGTAATTAGCACAAAGTGCGAGTAATCATATGTTTTCAAGTAAGGAGGGTGTCGCATTAGCGATGAAAGGCACACCCTAATGGCTTGTTCTCCAGGTGTTTGACACAGCTGTGTGCCCACAACGCATTACAAAAATCATATGTTTTCAAGTTCGACCGTGTCGTTTTTGCGATGCTTTCTACAAAGGAATGTCAGAAGCGAGGTTAATGGCGTCCCCTTTTCTTTCTACCTGTGCCGCTGAAAAGGGCTAGCAATAATGGCTTTTTCTCCAGGCGTCTGACACAGCTGGGTGCCCGCGACGCATTACGTGCAGGTGGTCACTTAACTTTCGTACGGAAATATTTACGACAGCAGTTTCTGCTACCGTGGCAGTCTCATATAAAAATATTTCACAGGTCAAGAATTAGCGTTGCAAATCTGTAGAAACAAAATCCTATAAATATAAGTGTCCAAAAAAAATATTGGTCAGCATTGTGATACAGTCACACATTTCATAACTCTTAAAGTACGTTTCTGGGTTTCCAACATCCTTTTCATAAATCAGAGTCCCTAAACACTACTCATTATTCCTTACCTCATTATACATATACATATTCGTCGACACTTCTTCAATATTTCATCGTGAGAAATACGTAGCATAATAAACATTCCTCAACAACATAATACACATCGTCGTCGTAATAATAACATCATAACACTTCAGTCAAATCTCAAAATCGTCGTAACTTCCTCCAATAATTTCTAAGCCTAAAAAGAATTCTCTGCTCATTTAAATAGTGTCACCTACCTCAAACGTACTTTAAAAATCGTGATCTCATACCAAATACATCAATCAAAGCTCTCGTGGTATCACAATGGTTCCGAAAAATATGAGCATTTCTCAAAGTACAGACAAAATACAATTTCGTAAGTGTGAAGTTATCCAACTGTGTAATTATGTAAACATCTGTCACTGATATAGTAAAATAAATGTTTGTCTCTCTCAGTTACATGATCAGATAGCTGTGTAATTTGTGTGTGAGAGAAATAAGGTACCGATGTGTAAAGTTGTATAAGCAAATACCATATTAGCTAGGGTTCCTTGTGGTTGCCACACACATGGTACACAAAGTAAGCGTGTACTCCCCTGAGGATTAATGTAATTATACCCTCAGGTGTTACAGATTACACCAATGGAATGAAATATATCACAGAAAACTTTCTTTGTAATTCAAAAATCTTTAAAAATAAATGTTTTAAGTACAAAATTAAGCACTGAAATGCGTGTCCTGTAGCGCTAAATGTGCATCTTGTTGTAAGATAATCTCTGTGGAAGTGTCGTAGTTATTTTCCTCCGAAAGCTAAGTTCTGCAGAAGCCAATGTACTTACCTCATGATAAACAAAAGTGAAATGCTTTGCGTATAGATATCGTAGTTATTATGCTTATTGGCGTGATGAAGAAAGTACTGTACAGTAACGTATTGTTGTGCCACGAAAAAGGCTGTCTCATTGTTGCTATACCACAAAAGTTACTACTAAAACATGTTTTGCTTTCCAGAAGAATTCAGAAAAACTGTGCAGATATAAAACAGATACACCGCAAAAGCAACATTGTAAATTGTCACTCATTATTAGCGTCGTGATAAAACCGTGTAGTTGTCACATAAACTAACCACTGTGTCGTCTGGTATCTCACAGAAAGCACTTTAAATTCAGAATGTATTTTCAAATAAACCAAAATGTTGCATTAAAATCTCATTAGCAGTACTGGTAAATGTTCTAAGTATGTGAGCCTTATAGTCGTTACGTAATCGTGCAACAAACAAGCAAGAATGTACACACACAATAACACTGTGACGTCTGTTTACTATAACAATGCATTCGTAATTTCTGTTTAAATAAGTTCTCTTGGTTCTTGACTGGATATTTCACTTCAAACATTGTTACATGTTAACAGATTCTAAATCTGACAAAGCATACAAGAAATGTGAAGTGAAAAGTTTTATGGCAAAGACAAAGTTAAAAAGCAGATTATCTTTCAATAAACGGTTTTACATGTGAAATGTGGTGTAAACCTTTACTCTTCCTAGTGCACAGAGTTTCAACTTCAAAGCAATTATCATGTTGTATACATCAGTAAAGAATGCTAAAATTTTTCTCAAGGCTAGCGTCTTACGTTATTTTTCTCGGAGCCAGCGGGCGCACGCGGCTGCCTGCTGTGCGAGTCATTGTCTGTCTCTTTGTTGGCGCGCGTCGTTATTGGGATTAGGAGACCTAACTTCTACAAATTCACTCTGACGAGAAGGCCCTGCCCTGTTTGAATCCCGCCAGTTCTGATGCAATTCAGGTCTGTCATTACGATCATATCGTCTGTCGTCATGTCAGTAGATTCCATAGTTTCTTTCTTGTCAGTCACGTGGTGGAGAATTTCTCCCTGAGTCGTAACTGCGCGCTGAACTGTTGCGTCTGAAGTTATTTTGTCTCCCTTGATAATAATTGTTTTGGTTTCCATATTGTCTGTTTCTATGGTTATCTCTGTCATATTCAGAATTACGGAAGTGCGATCTTTCTCTGTAACTATTACTACTCTGCCAACGGTTGTAATACGGGTGGTGTCTGTTTCGGTCACGATTTGTGTTGTGAGAATAGCCTTGTCGCGTCCAGTTATTATTTCTTTCATCGCGGAATTGCGACTGATGTGATCTGTAATTGTTGTGCTCCTGCGTTCCACGATTGTCAGTGTCACTTTCCAGTTCTTGTAACAGTCCCTGAAAAGCTTCAATGTCGTCTTTGCAACGTCCTGCCAAAATAATATGTCGTAAATGTTCAGGTAATTTGATTAAGCAAATGCGGATGAGTTCTGAGGGGCTGTATGGGTTTGACAGGTACTGATTCTTGTGCAACATGTCTTCAAAATATTTCACAAGACTGGAGAATTCAGATTGTTCGAAATTTTTCATCATTATGATACCATGTTTTACTCGATCTTGTGTGGCTTGAGACCAATATGCTGAGAGGAAGGCATGGTAAAACTGTCCTTCACTGTGGCAATCGTGAATTACCGATCGCATTCTTACAGCTGGTTCATTCTCTAAGTAGCCACACATAAATTCTAATCTGTGCTCCAATGACCAGTTGGGAGGAAAACAATGAGAGAATTGATGGAGCCATGCTTGTGGATGAATGTCGTTGCCAGAATTTTTAAATGTTTTGAATTTACGTGTAGTAATGAACAGCTTATAGTCAAAATCATCATGTCGGCGAGTCGCATATCGGTCATTGTTAGGTCGTGTCGGCCGTTCGATCTCAAAATTCGGTGCACATTGCCAATTTCTTTCATAACTTCCGAAATGCCCTGTGTTATTCTTTTGCGGCTTTTCCGTGTTTCTAAGTCCCTCTTCCCATGTTGGAGCGCGAGTGTCCTCTGAAATACGTAATTCTTGTATTATGTGTCAGCTGATCTTGTACTTCCCGGATTTCTCTTTGATGTTGCGTATCAATTTCATTCAGATTCCTAATTTGTTCTCTCTCTTCTGTGTCATTAAAGACTACCGGTTTTGCGTCATTCAGATTATCATCTACCTTCGTAGATAAATTATTTAGCTGATCCGAAAGTTCAACTACTTTCTCTGATAATGAACACATTTCCTCAGTGTGTTTTTCTGAACCAAGCTTCAGAGTGTCCATTTGTGTTGAAATCGAATCTACTGTGTCCTTTAAGTTTTCCTGAGTTTTTGCAAGTTGTGTAACCGAATCCGTAGATGCAACTGAGTCAATTTTAGCCCACAAGGTCTCATGATTTTCATGAACAATGGTTTGCAGTACTTTTATGGCTGCTTCGTGATTCTGTAATGCCTTTTCATGCCGCAAAAAAATAGGTTGAAAATGCTCACAAATTTGAGTTTTTACGTCATTACAGACTTTTTGACATTTAGATTCAATGTTATGTAACTCAGTAGTTAAATCTTCACGCGTTTGTTCAAGAGTTTGTTCCAATGAGTCTAACTTTTGAAGCTGTTGCTGTGTTTGTCTCTGATTTTGTTCCAGTGTGTCTAACTGTTGCTGTGTTTGTCTCTGACTTTGTTCCATTGTGTCTAACTTTTTAAGATTTTGTTCCACTGCGTCTAACTGTTGCTGTGTTTGTCTCTGGTGTTGTTCCATTGTGTCTAACTTTTCAAGCTTTTGTCCCATTTGTTGCATTAATTGTAATAACAATGCACTGGTGTCTGAAACATGTTCCTCAGTGCTTTTCGGCAGTGAAGTTGCACCGGCAACATTCACATTTTGACAAGCGGAAAATGTGTCTTGACTCATTTGAGAAAACGGTGAGAACCCAAAACCTGAGTCTGCAGTATTTGCAATATTGTGTTCTGTCATTCCCGATTCCTGAGGCGAGCTGTTGCCGACCAATCGATCGATAACGCTTCCCTGTTCACTACCTGTTTCACTGTCTACACCATTGTTTGCCGCCCGCTCCATTTCCCTATGCGCAATTACCAAATTACTACTTTGAACATTAGTTAATTCATTACTCTGCGGCGCTAACACACTGCCTTCGTCTTCACTGTCATTTCTCAGTTTACTTTGGAGCCTAGTATTACGTTTTTCACACGCCATAATTGTCACAATATTTCACACGATAACACAGAAAAGCACAATTTGAAGAGCAAAATAAAATAACATAGCAATGGAAATAATGTCTACTTAATTGCCAGCGCAGCTGCGAAATACTTGGTGCAAATCTACATGCATGCCACAACTGTTTTACTGTACAACAATGAAAAACTACAACTGCAAAGGAAATTCTCTCTATGATTACGCGCTATCAATAAACAAAATCTACACTAACTACACAAACTACAAGAAAAAAAATCAGAAGATTCCAGTGAGGTATCCTCGGCTAAGGGTCGACATATGAAACGTCCCCTTTGAACAATTATACATGACTGTGCTTAAACTGACACACAATATTTTGTTAGCGCAACGCAATCTGACTTTCAAAATTCCCTACAAAAGAATGGCCCTGACTGATATTAAACTATACCTTTCACATATCACTTACCTCACAAAAATCTTCGCTGCTCAAGCTACTGCAATACAGCGAGCGCCACTACTGCCAGCTAAATAAAAGATTCAAACTATGGAAGGCACTAACTACTGATAGGGATAGTTAGCAAATGAAAGATATTAATAGAGAACAAACAATGTATTTACCTTGATATCATCATATATAAATATAGCAGTTCATGACAAATTTCAAAACTCCGCCATCTCTCTCGCCACATCCACCACTGCTGGCGGCTCACCTCCAACTGCGCAACGCTACGCGCTGTTCACATCCAGCTGCCGCTGCCCAACACTACAATGGCGAGTATTACAAGAATGCAAAGCAGCCACAGACTGCACACAGCACAGCCAGTGATTTTCGTACAGAGGTGGCGTTACCAATAAAAAAACCTAAACAGCCTACTTACATAGAGAAAACATAAACAGCCTACTTACATAGAGAAAACATAAACAGCCTACTTACACTACCATCAGAGGCCATCCTCATTTACCCTGTGAAAGAGATTTTGGTGTAGTTAAAAGGAAGTTGAGGGAATAAGGTAGATACTACAACGTAAAAGAAGTTGCACCTGTGATTTTGTCCTCAACAAAACAAGCGAAATTCATGGTTTATGTCATTCAAAGGGATGATTTTTTTTATTTCCAAAAATGGTGCTTGCTATTTTACAGAAAAACTGCAGCTTGTGAAGAAACTAACAAAGAAACGAAAGGAAAAAGGTTTTTTACCGCATCAATATACCATGAATTTATCTTTGAAAAGTTACGCGAAGGAGAAACCTCAGTATCTGCCTTCATTGATGTAATCCTGGAGAAAACGTTCCAGCTCACTTCCAATCAATCAAATTTGGTCAGTTTAACAACGCCAAGAGCATGCGACGGAAAAAATCCAACCCGCAGAGAAAAGCTTGATGACTTAAAAAAGGTGTTCCATGCTAACCAAGTGATCATAGCTGGTTTTAAAATGAGATATTACAATTGCTGACTATAAAGAAGGAATGAGAGAAAATTTAAAAAGCACAAGAAGCTACTTTTATTGTTCTCGTTACATATTATTACATTTTTTTCAGTTATAAACCTAGGCATACTAATTTGAATTACTTACCTTTGTTACGATAACAGTCGGATTTGTGTTAGTTCCAAAACCGAAAAGCAAAGTACCAGAAAAAATTGTATTCCTATTTTCTGATAAAAATGTGTTCACATTTCGTTTCAAAAATAAATAATGTAAGTGGAACATGTTCTTTTTTTAGCGTAAACTAACAATTTAATTTGATAAAATAGATTTATTATAATTTTCTTTACTTTATTTATGAAAATGTCTCATGTCATCAAATTTAAAAAAATGAAGAAAAGTTCAAACATTAAAAGACGAGATTTCAGAAACCGTGGTTAACACTGAAATTTCATTCTGTTTAATATGTTCACGAAATAAACAGCTTTTCTTCATTTAACGAAAATTGGGATCTTGTGGTAACTGGTCCTTCTAAAATAAGCATATTTACCAAGAAATCACCGGAACGAGCAAATTTGAGATATAAGAGCTCATGTGGTGGTTTATCGACAGTCGTTCGTCCCACGCATCATCCGTCACTGTGACAGGGTAGGAATACAATTTTGCGATATCTGTATTTTACAGTGTCTGGATAGTGCAAGGCAATGTCTATCAGACATACATGAATGTCATCGGAAGGCACGGCTAACAAGGAGAACCGGACATAGGTCGCTCTGTGACACAGTAAAAGAAAGGAAAAAGTAAAGGGTCACCTAGTTTGTCTTACGTACCACCGTCAGCGGAAAATGACAGTCAAAGTTATTATGATTTTTAATCAGATTGTGCGTACTGCTTCACACCAAGTGAGGCGGTGGCGCAGTGGCTAAGTGCACAGTTTCGAAAATTTGCACTCCGCGTTAAAATCTATTAGCAGATTCCCCTGTTTTGTTGTAGCAGAAGTATGTAAGTTCAAAGACATCAGCCACGCGGAACTAGCCGAGCGGTCTTGGGCGCTGCAGTCATGGACTGTGCGGCAGGTCCGGGCGGAGGTTCGAGTCCTCCCTCGGGCATGGGAGTGTGTGTTTGTCCTTAGAATAATTTAGGTTAAGTAGGGTGTAAGGTTAGGGACTGATGACCTTAGCAGTCAAGTCCCATAAGATTTCACACAAATTTGAACATTTGAAAGACATCAGGTTTTTGTGACACGCGAAATAAAATGGGCTTACTGCTAAAAGAAACGTATATGTGAAATATTAAAAAGAGGTTTTATCTGCAGTGAACTTCAATAACATATGTGAACTTACGTAATTCACAGTAATTGAAAGTGAAAAAATGAAAATATATCAAAATTTGTTCGTTCTGGCGATTTCTTGGTAAATATGCTTCTTTTTGAAGGACCAGTTACCACAAGATCCAAATTTTCGGTAAATAAAGAAAAGCTGTTTATTTCGTGAACATATTAAACAAAATTGAATTTCAGTGTTAACCACGGTTTCTGAAATTTCGTCTTTTAATGTTTGAACTTTTCTTCCTTTTTTGAAATTTGATGACGTGAGGCATTTTCATAAATAAAGTAAAGAAAATTATAATAAATTTATTTTCTCAAATTAAATTGTTAGTTTACGCTAAAATAGAACATGTTCCACTTACATTATTTATTTTTGAAACGAAATTTGAACACATTTTTATCAGAAAATAGGAATACAATTTTTCTGGTACTTTCCTTATCGGTTTTGGAACTAACACAAATCCGACTGTTATCGTAACAAAGGTAAGTAATTCAAATTAGTACGCCTAGGTTTATAACTGAAGAAAATGTAATAATATGTAACGAGAACGATAAAAGTAACTTCTTATGCTTTTTAAATTTTCTCTCATTCCTTCTTTATAGTCAGCAACTATAATATCTCATTTTCATTTTCATTTGCTTTGAATTTTACTTTTATACTGCAAGAGAACCATAGCACTACTCAGGGAGATGTGTATCATAAAATCTTTCGAAGTATAGAAATTCAGTGCACCACAAGCAATGTGTGAAAGCACGTAAAAGGTGCCACGAGTCAACAATTTACAAAAACGATTCCGCTTTCACGTATGAACACAGACCTTTGTCGAAAAACTGATCCTAACTACGTGACGGTGGCCGCAGCGCGAAACACAAACCAGCTTGGTATCAGCTGTCGAGAAAGCTGGGCGAGCAACAGTGGTGCATGTTAAATGCTCAGGTGAGAATCGGTGGGCTCGTTTCGTCATTGCCGGGCCAAGCCGGCGAGCAGTGTGCAGCGAGGTGCCAGCATAAACACGCCCTGTATCCACTTGCGACCAGAACCTGTTTGAGTTTTCTGCTATATTTTGTGATAGAGTTTCTCTCTGGGAACTATTAAAACCATCTCGTGCTGAAGTCCGCTCTACGTTTCGTGCATCTGTAAATCGAGGAAACTTTTTTCGTTGCTTCTACAGTAGCTTCTTGAGGTGTTTTGTTTGTATCTCGTGGGATCTGTTCAGTTTCTTTTAAAATTGCGTGGTATAAAAACTCTTAATCGGTGTCTACTCTATTTCTTGGAACTTGGTCGGAACGCGTATAGTATCTGTCTCTTAGGAAGGCAACTCTTTTGAACAGATATAGTGATTTATTGAATCTGAGCATACCCTGTACCCCAGGGTTCAGTCGTATTAATGCGATCACAGATTCTGTTCGACGTCATCGCACAACAACCACTCACAGATGACAGGTGGCAACACTAGCAGTGGAGGGTATCTGAAGCGTGTCGCGTGGAAATGGAAACAGTGCAGTCGTTGTCGTAACGCGGAAACAGAGCGATTTATCTGACGTCCAAAAGGGCACTATCATTGGCTTTTAGGCCAAGAGTCGAAGTATTCCGAACCGGTTCAGCCTGCAAACTGTTCACATACAGCAGCGGTTAAAGTACACTTTCTATCTTTCTTTCTTTCTTTTGCTGGTGCCCTGTCCCACAACTTTGCGGGGTCGCCACGGTTAGGAACGGATTTAGCAAGGTTAGTTTTTAAGGAATGGCCGGATGCCCTTGCTGCCGCCACCCCTTACACCCCAGTACGGAATTAGTGTAGGCCAGCTGTCTGCGTCTTGTGTAATCCATGGAATAATGCGAACGTGTAAGTGAGGCGGAACGTAGGGACCAGCCCAGTATTCACCTAGCAGGATATGGAAAACCGTTGTTAATAATTCTTCCGGGTTATATGGCCGTGGTCCATGGAATACTTCTATTCCTAACGTTTCGTCCAATACTACGTTGGACATCCTCAGAGGTATGGCTGGTCCTGCTGAGTCCTGCCGACTGACGAGTCGGGCGTCGGAGAGCGGCTTAAATACCGAGGAAAGTGGGCGTGGTCTAGCTTGCGCAAGGATGGTACACAACAATGGAAGAACACGGTGTCTTTACCTTTCATTAGTAAACTTACAGATCGAATCGGCAAAATTTTGCTGACACATAAAGTGAAACCGGTTTTCAGACCTACCAGAAAAATAAGGCAAGTACTTCGTTCTGTTAAAGATAGAAGGCCACCTTTATCATCTAGCGCTGTGTATAAAATTCCGTGTACCTGTGGCAAGGTCTATATTGGTACTAAGAAAAGAAGTGTGAATACGAGGGTACAGGAGCATAAAAGTCTTTGCCGACTGGGTACAATAGATAAATAGGCCGTTGCGGAACATGCACTTCAGTCCGGTGACCATGCAGTTAAGTTTTCTGAAACTACAGTTTTAAGTGCTACCACGAACTATTATCCACGACTGTATAGGGAGGCTATTGAAATTTATAAACATGAAGATAATTTTAATAGAAAAGAAGAGGCCTTAAAATTAAGCAAGATATGGACAGTGGCGTTACAGAATCGATAAGTGATTTTGCCTGCCGCTGTGGTCTAGTGGTTCTAGGAGCGCAGTCCGGAACTGCGGGACTGCTACGGTCGCAGGTTCGAATCCTGCCTCGGGCATGGATGTGTGTGATGTCCTTAGGTTAGTTAGGTTTCAGTAGTTCTAAGTTCTAGGGGACTGATGGCCACAGCAGTTAAGTCCCATAGTGCTCAGAGACATTTTTTGATAAGTGATTTTATCTATGACGGACTATTATTGATAGTTACATTTTATCTTTGACTAGTTTTCTCTCTGCTACTATGTGCAAGCTAGACCACGCCCACTTTCCTCGGTATTTAGGCCGCTCTCCGACGCCCGACTCGTCAGTCGGCAGGACTCAACAGGACCAGCCATACCTCTGAGGATGTCCAACGTAATATTGGACGAAACGTTAGGAATAGAAGTATTCCATGGACCACGGCCATATAACCCGCAAGAATTATCAACAACAATACCATCCGGTCGTGAAAGCCTTCATTGTACGATATAGAAAACCGCCTAAAAACCACATCCAAGCTTACCAGCACACCGGCCTACGTCGGTAATCCGCCAGGCGGATTCGATCTGGGGCCGGCGCGCCTACCCGATTTCAGGAAGCAGCGCATTAGCGCTCTCGGCTAACCTGGCGGGTCCGCGGATAAAGTACACTGCGCATGACAAAACGGCTCCATCCAAAACCGCCGCCGGTGCATCTGTGGTGCATCACGAGCCCGAGACGACAGTGATGAACGACGATTGCAGAGATTTGTACAGGCGAATAGACGGGCAGTTGACGACAAAACTGACCTCTGTATAACGGTATCTTGTCGAAGACCGTTCAGCGAACAATGTTGCGTATGGACCTCCGTAGGAGGCGCCCGGTTCGTGCACCCATGCTGCTCATCGGAATCTGGGCGCCAGTTCCGCAATTGGAAGACCGCAGTGGCGACGGGTTGGGTTTTCATATGATTCACGTTCTATGACAGATGGCCATTGGTGTATACTGCGTAAAGCTTCTGAAAGCAAACACTCTGCAGCAATAGTCGGAATGTTGCAATACGGAGGAGCGAGCATTAATGATTTGTTTCTGTGGCATCCCCCGTGTGATCTCGTTGTTCTGTTACGCACAGTCGATCAAAACGTGTATGCATACACCCATGAGTAGAATGTCCACCCCTACATTCCTTTTTTTGTTCCTCTGCACAATGACTGAGTCCTGCTGTGGCTCGCATTGATGCTGTTTGTAGGTTTCCCCCTCTGTTGGAGGCCACACAGTATCGGTTAGTGGGCATGGTGGCAATTGTTTGTCTTCTTCTCGTGTTGACTGGCGCCACCCGTTTCGTAAGTGTTACCTGTCCACTAGTGGCAGCAGCGGCAGTTATCGATATGTAGTACCTGTTGCCCTATCTTAGGGGCCGCGTCTCTGTGTTTCCGGGTCGTGTGAGTGGGCCAGTTCGGTTGCGGACTCAGGAGGAGCCAGGTCCGCGCAGCGCAAGAACACGCCAGGACCGCTGGCGGCACCCGTAGACTGCCGGATGGAAGGGCTGTGGTCACGAGGCTGCACGACCTCTGCGTAAACCAGATCCAGCAAGCTTTAAGACGAGTACATTTCAATCCAAGTAGAGAAGCCTCCACCATTGTGATATCTCGCGATTCTCCTGTGACTTGGGTTCGTGTTACAGCTCGTAGTGTCGCCGAGACGAAGAGCAGCGAATGGAGTGCTTTCTACTCTATTGTTAGTGGTTCCTTTCTCGTTCCGGGCGCAATGAACACATTGTTCTGGGAATGTAGTGCTGACCGCCGGTTCGGCTTTGGCGTATTGTTCCATCGTGGCATTTGGTTTATCGAGCATCAGATAGCTTCAGTAAGATTATCACTAGTCATTCGTTAGACTGCCACTAGTCTGAGTTACCATCTTGTGAAGTGAACGCAACTCTTGGCTGCCTATCTCATCGCTCGTGATGGTGTCAGTGGTCGATTCCTGGAGCACCGTCTGTGGCCCCTTGGTTTTTGTAAGACATGTGTGTTCTAAAAGGAGGTCTGATTGACAGTAGTTCAGTGTAAAGCTCCTTCACCTCCTGCCTTCTGCCGTGTTTGTGGTGACTTACCTTTAATATTTCAATACCTGTAAGTTGTAAATTGCAGCGAGTTCTTAATCAATTCTTAATTTATTGCCATTCTTGGCGTGTAAGGCCATCAGCTTTGATTGTGGTCACTTGCCTTAAAATTCTAATTTGGTATTTGTATTTACGCAGTAAGCCTTTAAAATCTTATTTACTGCCATTCCTGGCGTCTGATGCCTTCTGCTGTGTTTGTGACGACGTGCCTTTAATATCTTCATACCTGTAATTTGTAAGTTTCAGCGAGTTACAATTCTTAATTTATTGCCATTCCTAGTGTGTAAGGCCTTCTGCCCAGGTCACAATGGCTTGCTTTTAAAACATTATCTGATGTATATGTATTTAATGGTGATTTGCTAATTTGTAACTCATTGGAAACACTGTTATTTACACGGTTGTTCATTCCTTCATTAATAACGTGTGGTATTTTTATTTATGGATGAGTATGGAATTACTGGTTTAAAAGTAAATTGTTTGTAACTCTAAAAGGCAACCAATAGTAAGAGAATATGGCCCCGTCCACAATCATAACCGAATCCTATCTTCCTTTGACTACCAGGTTTCAATGACATCTACCAACAAGGCAATGCAACACGTCACACAGCTCATGGTTACATGAGTGGTTCGAAGGGCACCAGGAGGGGTCTACCGTACTCCCCCGCCACCAAACTCCCCGGATTTAAACCCCGTCGATCATCTGTGGGACCATCTCGATCGGGCTGTACTCGTCATGGATGCCCAACCGCCAATCCTATCGGTGGTGGCCACGGCTCTGGAATTCTCTTCCTGCACGTATCGCAGCAGTCTGCCCTGAAAAGGGTGATTAATTCAAGCTTTTCACAGGGTGTCACATTACTGTAACTGACCACTGCGTAACAGATGATTTGCTCTGAAACTAGAATAGGTTTAAAGATCGAAAGAGACTACAGACGGATAGAGAAACAATTAAAATCGCTCAAAAGAGGAAAGGCGGCTGGACATCATGGGATACCAGTTCGATTTTACACAGAGTACGTGAAGGAACTTGCCCCACTTCTTGCAGCGGTGTACTGTAGGTCTCTAGAAGAGCGTAGCGTTCCGAAGGATTGGAAAAGGGCACAGGTCATTCCCGTTTTCAAGAAGGGACGTCGAACAGATGTGCAGAAGTATAGACCTATATCTCTAACGTCGACCAGTTGTAGAATTTTGGGACACGTATTGTGTTCGAGTATAATGACTTTTCTGGAGACTAGAAATCTACTCTGTAGGAATCAGCACGGGTTTCGAAAAAGACGGTCGTGTGAAACCCACTCAGCTACCAGGGGCGGACACCAGCTACGATGAAACTACTCTCTCGCTGGGGACCGAGATCCTTCGGTACATACATTACGTGCTCAAGCCATTACACACTAATTAGAAGAACTCATAGTAGTTTCCAACACTGGATAAAAAATAATCTATTCCAACACATCCATGCTCTTAAAAGACCTTCATTAAAGCTCCGAGTGTCGTCGGAATCAGTCAGCGAGGATTAATTTCATTGGGAAAATCCGCCACTTAGCTTCGCAACAGACGGAGCGGACCAGGTGTGCCATTAAGACGCAGGGCTGGCAACTTGGCGAACGCCCCTAGCAGACTGCAAGGCAAGCGTACGCCAGTCGGTACTCCGGTACAGGGGCCAAGTTGGCGGCGCTGAACACACAATTACTTGGCGGCAGCAGTAGCGCTGGGTCTGCCGTGCGCCTGTGATCACCGCAGAGCGCCTCTTGCGCTGGCGGAGCGTTAAAGACTGTGTGATTAAAGCGCCTTAGCCCGGCTCCCGGGGAGAGGTTCTCTTTAAGGCAGCGGTGCGTCTCACCAGACACGGCGTTTGATTAAAGCACGAGCTATTTAGCGAAGTGCCTGGCAGCTAATCTGGCACGCGGCTAATGTCTCACTGATGCCTACCGCACGCTTTGTTTGGTTCTGACTGAATTTTGTTTCAAACACCATTAGTGTGCCAAATTTTACATTACTGTAGTACGAACTGACCTGAACACACACAACGCGACAGAAAATTCGGGTACTTGAAAAAAAAAAACTGCAGGTAAAGACTACGTAAGAAAACTTAGGTCCACTTGCCATATTGTTACTAAACTAATACAAGAAATTACATTTTTATGTCTCAGTTCGTATCAAATAATGAGTAGATAAATTGGCTACCTCTTGGAGAATGGTCATTTGTACACAAACAGGTCACAACATCAATGTTGTTGTTATTGGTGTGGTCTTCAGTCCTGAGACTGGTTTGATGCAGCTCTCCATGCTACTCTATCCTGTGCAAGCTTCTTCACCTCCCAGTACCTACTGCAACCTACATCCTTCTGAATCTGCTTAGTGTATTCACCTCTTGGTCTCCCTCTATGATTTTTATCCTCCACGCTGCCCTCCACTACTAAATTAGTGATCCCTTGATGCCTCAGAACATGTCCTACCAACCGATCCCTTCTTCTAGTCAAGTTGTGCCACAAACTCCTCTTATCCCCAACCTTATTCAATACCTCCTCATTAGTTATATGATCTACCCACCTTATCTTCAGCATTCTTCTGTAGCACCACATTTCGAAAGCTTCTATTCTCTTCTTGTCCAAACTAGTTATCGTCCATGTTTCACTTCCATACATGGCTACACTCCATACAAATACTTTCAGAAATGACTTCCTGACACAAATCTATACTCGATGTTAACAAATTTCTCTACTTCAGAAACGCTTCCCTTGCCACTGCCAGCCTACATTTTATATCCTCTCTACTTCGACCATCATCAGTTATTTTGCTCCCCAAATAGCAAAACTCGTTTACTACTTAAAGTGTCTCATTTCCTAATCTAATTCCCTCAGCATCACCCGATTTAGTTCTACTACATTCCATTATCCTCGTTTTGCTTTTGTTGATGATCATCTTATATCCTCCTTTCAAGACACTACACATTCAATTCAACTGCTCTTCGAAGTCCTTTGCTGTCTCTGACAGAATTACAATGCCGTCGGCGAACCTTTTTTATTTCTTCTCCATGGATTATAATACCTACTCCGAATTTTTCTTTTGTTTCCTTCACTGCTTGCTCAATATACGGATTGAATAGCATCGGGGAGAGGCTACAACCCTGTCTCTCTCCCTTCCCAACCACTGCTTGCCTTTCAATATCAATATTTTGGGTGTTAAAAGAAGGAGTTACATATTTTTGGAGGTGGTTGTATTGACTAAAACAAGACAAAAATACCTGGTAAACATGGGTTCTAAAACGCATGGGTTAAGAGCTAGAAGCGCTTGTTCATCTTCCATACTGTTAAACATAGCTCTTCTGCTGAAATCTCTCTGCTATTACGAACGACCTACAAAATACTGTAAACAAAAAAATTATTTTGTTACTCTGAAACAACAGAGGTTCTGCACTACTACGTATACAATAGGATGACACCTCTGAGTGTCTTGTCAGGAGCGTCTGGTCAGATCACATTTCGCCACATTTTGTGTAAGCGCATGTGAGGTGAAGTAGTGAGCTGAAATTTGTGAAAAACTGAGTGAAAACAATGCACTAAATAGCAGTTCATTAAGACGCCAATCAGGGACACGAAACAGGACGAAAACTTTTGAAGATGATATACTGTCAAAAAAGAAAAAAAACCGACAAAACGAGCACCAATATCGATGTATAATAATGCGATTTAGTTAGCGATGTAATTTTAAGAAATAAAACATTTGACCCACAGAAGATGAGACATTGGTGTCGAAACAGGTATGGATAGAAATAAAAATAAACTGTGTTTACGTAAGGCTGATTTCCAAAACAACCCAGTTTCTTCATATATATAAGCCCACGTATGGTGCGTAGCCGAGGGTACCATGTACAAGTACTAGTCATTTCCCTTGCTGTTAACCCACACGGCGAGGACCAAACGATTATCTTTATGCTTCCGTACGAGTACTAATCTAATTCTTTTCTTCACATTCCTTGAGCGAAATATACATTGATGGCAGTAGAAATATTCTGCAACAAACACCAAATGGCGGTTTTCTAAATTTTCTTGATTGTGCGTCTCGAAAACATCGTCGCTTTCCCTCCGGTGATTCCCAATTGAGATTACCGTATCTCCATAATACTAGCGTGTTGTTCGAACCTACAGGTAACAAATCTAGCAGCCCGCCTCTGAATTGCTTCGATGTCCTCCTCAAATCCGACATGGCGGGCATTTCAAACACTGCAACAGTACTCAACAATGGGTCGCACTGGTGTTCTATATGCGGTATCCTCTACAGATGAACCACACTTTCCTAAAATTCTCCCAATAAACCGATGTCGACCATTCGTCTTTCCTACTACAACTCTTAGGTGCTCATTCAATTTTATATTGCCTTACAACGAAACTAAATTTTTAATCGACACGACTGTTTCAAGCAGCACGCTACTCGAACATTAAAGCACTCCGTCGTCAGGCCACGAGTGGCCTACCGGGACCATCCGACCGCCGTGTCATCCTCAGGGGAGGATGCGGATAGGAGGGGCGTGTGGTCAGCACACTGCTCTCCCGGTCGTTATGATGGTATTCTTGACCGAAGCCGCTACTATTCGGTCAAGTAGCTCCTCAATTGGCATCACGAGGCTGAGTGCACCCAAAAAAAATGGCAACAGCGCATGGCGGCCTGGATGGTCACCGATCCAAGTGCCGATCACGCCCGACAGAGCTTAACTTCGGTGACCTCACGGGAACCGGTGTATCCACTGCGGCAAGGCCGTTGCCCTTCTCGAACATTACAGATTGTTTTTCCAACTCATCTGCAGTAACTTACATTTTTCTACACACGACAGGAACGCCAGAAAACAGCCGTATTCTGCTGCTTACCTTGTCCGTCAGATCATTAATGTACACAGAACATAACAGCGGTCCTATCATACTTCCCTGGGGCACTCCTGATGATATCCTTTCGTGCAATGAACACTCGCTGTCAAAGACAACTTTCGTACCTTCGCTGAAGGAGATGCTTAATGTGGTGTCCATTCCTGCGACATATTAGGACTATCCAGAGAGCCGATTACGTTTCGAAATTTAGTTAATAAATAAGTAAAAGTTTAGGAAAAAGTTGTACTTTATTCATTCGCAAGTGACACTTTAATACTACTGTTCAGCAAAGGCTCCACAGAAATTTGGCACTTGTCGTACTAGAGAACTAGCTTTGAAATACCATTATCACAAAATTTCTTCCGCCCGAGACTTAACCAGTTAATCGTTCCCTCACGCAGTTCCGCGTCGTCGTTATAGCTCTGCGTTGCTAGCCAGGTCTTCATCGGTGGAAACGTATTCATTCACTGGGTGCAAAATCAGGACTGTGGAACAGCTCCCACTTGAGAGCATCGAGTACAACGCTCGATTACACACGGTAAATCGCGCTAGATTTACCGTGTGTAATCGAGCGTTGTCGCGCGACATCAAAACTTCGCTCACCTTTCCTCTATGCTTATTCTGAACTACTCTTCTTAAGTTTTCCAGAGTCTGACAATACATCGTAGAGTTATTGTTGCGCCGCTTTGGAGAATGTCGACAAGAAGAACACCTTATCCGTGACAAGAAACAGTCACCATAATCTTTCTTGCAGACAACGCATGCAAGTATTTTCTCGGATAACTTCAAAGTTAATTTCCTCCAGAATTTTCGAGGCTGCGTGGAAGCACTTTGCCAATGACCTTGACGTAATGAGCACCGGTTCCCGTGAGATCATCCAAGTTAATCGCTGACAGGTTTGGCTACCACTTGGATGACTCACAGTCCGGGTCTATTGAGTGTTGCTGGCAGGTAGGGTGCACTCAGCCCTTGTGAGGCCAATTGAGGAGCTACTTGATCGGGAAGTAGCGGCTCCGGTCTCGGAAAGTGACAACGGCCAGGAGAGCCACATCCGGTGACGTCTAAGTATGTATGGCACTGCGACCGGTCGACACCGTTGGGCTTTGCGAAGCCTGTTTGGAGGAGTTTCCGTGCAAGTATTTCTCGGTTTTCATCTCATCAGCACACATGGTCATTGCCATTCCATCTTAAGTTTCTTTTTCTTTTTGTTTTCTTTTTGTAAGATTGGTATTTGACGTCTGAACTCCAAGTACCATAAACAGAGAAAAAAATACTAAAATCCGACTGCCAGGTGGTCTTGTCATTAGGAACTGGATGATCTAAGAGGTCTGTATTTACCAAGGGGCGAGGTCACCTGTCTAAATATGCTGAATGTATCCGTTAGGGCAGACGACAAGCGCTGGTCGCGGTGGCCGAGCGGTTCTAGGCGCTTCAGTCCGGCACCGCGGGAGTGCTACGGTCGCAGGTTCGAATGGTGCCTCGGGCATGGATGTGTGTGGTGTCCTTAGTTTAGTTAGGTTTAAGTAGTTCTAAGTTCTAGGGGACTGATGACCTCCGGTGTTAAGTCCCATAGTGCTGAGAGCAATTTGAACTACTTTTTGGAGACGACATGCCAAAGATAAGAGGATTGGTAAGTGTATCCAACAAGTACAGTGTGCTTACCAGCAGTTTAAGGCAGTAGTCGCGAAAAACGTCGCACAAACGGCTTGTTTCCAAGTCGCGCGGTCTTTGGAAAGAGGGCGGATTTGAGTAGAAGATCAGCACAGTCCAAGGTGCTACCACCATTGATTATCAAGAAACCAATCTGTGTGGCTGTCATTGCGTTCTCATCGTCCGTTGTGCATCAAGTTAATTTCGTGAACAGTGCATTTTTAAATGATGTAAATTTGAAAAATCAAGAGATTAATAGTTAAAGACTGCAAATTTTGTCAGTTAGAAGAGATGTGGCCTGTCCTTGCAACGAAATAAAAAGTAGTTTGACTTCAGTTTATTTACGAAGCGTCCTTATTAAAAAAGAAGCGAGATCCGTACGATATAAAAACAATTTATTCGTAATAATAATTATTATAATTGATCAGGAACAAAGAAATGACGATACAATAAATGTTCTTGATATGGTGAAGAAAGAGTCTGATGTTGATGGAAATAGCAGTTCTTTATTTATGAGGACGTCGATGTTAGAGTCTTAATGACTAATTGCGAATAACTTGTAGGATGGAATGGCACTGTGGTAAGGAAAGTCGAGTTATACGAGAGAGATGAAGGTTGTAGAATTTTTTGCCTGCCGAACACTGAGTATCTCGCATGACTACAACAGTATCTGTCTCTGCTTGTTATGACGAATGGATGCAGTAAGTGCTACATAGGATGGGATGGGAGTGGTATTCAACAGGGGTAGAGAAAAGTGAGAAAATGGGTTCGATCTAAGGAAGTGTAGTGACGGTACTAAATGCAGTCCATATCGGGGCACAAGTATGATTTACTGGTGGACATAGAATCACTAAAGGGAGTAGTTATTTAAAGGGGAAACGTAGAGAGATGTTTGGAGCGAGCGATGTTACGGTAGTATGGACGGGTACAGTTAATCCACATAGGACGTGAGATGACTTCGCCTTACGTTGCAAGGAACGGGCAGGGTGGGGCATGTTACAGATGTTGTATCTAGGGAGGGATTGCTGATGTTAACTGCAAATCCAATAAAGTGGTTAATCACTGACCAAGCTTCACCACGAATTAAAAAGCTGAAATATTACAAACTAACGATTCATTCCTATGCTAGGTACTATTGTTATTAAAATTCTGCCGATTCCTGTCTATCGGCAGAGATAATTGTGTATTACTAGAAAAGAAAGAGTTCAGCATAATAGGAGGGGCATTTGGTAAGTAGTGCCACACATTTTTTATTTACCAAGTTCGATTGGAAAAAAGTGGATTCTCTTGTTTGGCGTCATTGAATATCTAGTTTTCTGCCGATATAATTTTACGTAGTTCCGACATGTGTCGGCACTATACGTGCCTTCAAAATGGCACCTGTAACGGAGGTGCATTCCAAGCAGATATGTCTTTAAGTTTGTTTTGGCGGAAGAAGACCGCAGATATATAACTTTGCAGAATGTCTGCGAAGACCTGGCAGTGAACAAAATCTTGATGAGTTGTGAAGCGAGGGTCTATCATCATAATCCCCACAAGGTCGCGCCAACCTGTCTGAGCTCCCGCGTGCCAGACGCCCGCACGCACCTGCATGATTGGAACGTGCTGACACTCTCATTCGAGGTGACTGACGGACATCTCTATTGTTAGTGCTGACACACTCGTCCACCTTTTGGTATGCACAAAGTTGTGTGCCCGCTGAGTATGTCGCAGCCCAACAGAAGATCATAAAGAGCAACGAAAGACCTTCTGAGTGGAATTGCTTGCGCGTCTCCATGTTGAGCGTGACAAATTTATGTCGAACGTCGTCAAGAGCGGTGAAACACGGGTTCATCACATCTAACAGGAAATAAACGGCAATTCATAGAGTTGCGCCTCACCCTCTCCATCGGAGAGAAACACCGAAGCCGCATCCGCAGCCGGTAAAGGCATGGTCACCGTCTTCTCGGTTTCTGTGATCGTTATTCCGTTTGATGTCCTCCCTCATCGTGCAACGATCATCTATGAAGTGTGTTTGTGCTATCCTCAGAAAATAGAAGTAATAACTTCAGCGTGTTTGCCGCCACAAAAATGCAAAGAAACTGCTCCTTCTCTATGACAACGCAGGGCCTCTGCATACCCGAGATGAAGTCACGAAACTTCCTTGAACTTCCAGAATGAGAATTTCACTCTGCAGCGGAGTGTGCGCTGATATGAAACTCCCTGGCAGATTAAAACTGTGTGCCCGACCGACACTCGAACTCAGGACCTTTGCATTTCGCGGGCAAGTGCTCTACCATCTGAGCTACCGAAGCACGACTCACGCCCGGTACTCACAGCTTTACTTCTGCCAGTACCTTGTCTCCTACCTTCCAAACTTTACAGAAGGTAGGAGACGAGGTACTGGCAGAAGTAAAGCTGTGCGTACCGGACGTGAGTCGTGCTTCGGTAGCTCAGATGGTAGAGCACTTGCCCGCGAAAGGCAAAGGTCCCGAGTTCGAGTCTCGGTCGGCGCACACAGTTTTAATCTGCCAGGAAGTTTCATATCAGCGCACACTCCGCTGCAGAGTGAAAATCTCATTCTGGAAACATCCCCCAGGCTGTGGCTAAGCCTTTTCTCCGCAATATCCTTTCTTTCAGGAGTGCTAGTTCTGCAAGGTTCGCAGGAGAGCTTATGTAAAGTTTGGAAGGTAGGAGACGAGATACTGGCAGAAGTAAAGCTGTGAGTACCGGGCGTGAGTCGTGCTTCGGTAGCTCAGATGGTAGAGCACTTGCCCGCGAAAGGCAAAGGTCCCGAGTTCGAGTCTCGGTCGGGCACACAGTTTTAATCTGCCAGGAAGCTTCCTTGAACTTTCTTCCTCATCCAGCCTACAGGCAGGATCTCGCACTTCATACTTCCATGTGTTTGGCCCAATGATGGACTCACTTCGCCGGAAGCAGTGCTTGGACAATTGGGAGGTTACTGATGCAGAAAGATGTTGGTTCCGATGTCGATCGGTGCAGCGGTACCATGGTGGCATGCATGGCCTCCCAGTAAGATGGTGTAAGCCTGTCGCTTTAAACGGAGATTATGTTGAAAGATATGATTTTCGAGCCAAAAGAGTAGGGAATAATAATGCTGAATAAAACTAACCTGCTATCAGAACAAATATGTGTCGTATTACTTATTGTCTCGTACATAGCCATTAATGGTTCGACATAAACACCCTGAACCGTCAGATTAGACACGAAAATGTGATACTACACACTCAACACTATGACCACCGACCTACTACCGCCGGCCGAAGTGGCCGTGCGGTTAAAGGCGCTGCAGTCTGGAACCGCAGGACCGCTACGGTCGCAGGATCGAATCCTGCCTCGGGCATGGATGTTTGTGATGTCCTTAGGTTAGTTAGGTTTAACTAGTTCTAAGTTCTAAAGGACTAATGACCTCAGCAGTTGAGTCCCATAGTGCTCAGAGCCATTTGAACCATTTGAACCTACTACCAACGTAAACCCGCCATGGCGATAGCAGCGTCACCTGGAGAAGAATGACTGCTAATCAGACACACGCACGTTGCATATAGTATCAGTGAACCTGCTGTCTGCGTGTTCAGTGGGAAAGGCGCACATATTGTGATAGCCCGGAGGCTCGAAACGAGCATGTAGCAAACTGTGTGCATGAGCTGTTAAGCTGATTGAGCAGTAATTCTCGCACACTTTGGCTCTTGCAGGTCTGATGGTATATGCCGGTCTCATACATTCTTTATACCAACATGAATAATCGTTTTGTTGCCATTCCCCTAACGATTTTAGAAATTACGATGATATCTTTCCCTTCTTCTTTAGTTGATTTTAAGCCTTCCAAGGCTGTTCTTAATTCTTATACTGGATCGCTTTCCTTTCCCTATCGACTCTTACGTCTTCTACTACCACATAATCAGATAAATCCTCCATCACAAAGAAGCCCTCAGCGTACTCTTCCCATCTATCCAGTTTCTTCTCTGCATTTGATAGTGAAATTCCCATTACAGTCTTAAGCTTACCACCCTTTCTTTTAATTTCACATTATGTTGTTTTGACTTTTCTCTGGGCTGGGTCGGTCCGACAATCATTTCTTTTCCGTTTTCTTTTCACGCAATCATTTTGCCTTAGCTTCCAGCCACTTCCAATTTATTTAATTCCTAGGTGACTTGTATTTCAGTATTCCCGAATTTCGACGATACTTTTGAACTCACTTCTTTCGTCGCTCAACAGAAGTATTTTTTTCTGTTACGCTTGATCTCTTCGCAGTTACCTCCCTTATACCAATGTTTCTCTACAGCTTCTGTGACCGCCCTTTTTAGAGATGTCCATTCTTCTTCAACTGTACTGGCTACTGAGCTATATATTATCTCAGTATCTATAGCATCAGAGAACTTCAAGAGGATCTCTTCATTCCTTAGTACTTCCCTATCCCACTTCTTTGCGAATTTATTCCTCCTGACTAGTCTCTTAAACCTTAGCTCACTCTTCATTATTACTAATTTGTGATCTGATTGCCTGATGAAGATATAATGTAACTGGAATCTTCCTGTATCTCCCAGCCCCTTCCAAGTATACCTCCTCCCCTTCTCATCCTTGAAAAGTGTATTCGCTGTTGCTAGGTGAAATTTATTGCAGAATTCAGTAAGTAATTCTCCTTCCTCAGTCCTAATACCAAGCCTATATTCGCCTGTAACCTTTCCTTCTACTCCCCCTAAAACCGCACTTCAGCCCCCCTCGATTATTAAATTTTCGTCTCCCTTTACGTACTGAACTAACTGTCAATATCCTCATTTACTTCCTCTATCTCATCATCTTCTGCTTGCGACGTCGGCTTATATATCTGAACTATTGTTGTCGATTCTCATTAGAGCGACCCTGACACTGAATTCTTCAAAGTAACTCACTTTCTGTCCTACCTTCCTGTACGTAATGAATCCCACTCACGTTATGCGATTTAATGTTGCTGTTGATATTATCCTACGCTCGTCTGACCAGAAATTCTTGGCTTCTTTCCATTCCATTGGACCGACCACCACTGCATCTAGACTAAGGTTAAGCATTTCCCTTCCGAAATTCCTCGACCCGACTCGTAGAACGTTATCATTTCATCGGTTATTCAGATTTTTTTCTCATGCTCACATCCCCTTACCAGTCCTTTCCCGGAGATCCGAATGGGGGTTCGTCCGGAATCTTTTGCCAATGGAGAAACCATCATAATTTTTTTTTTTTCAATTAAAGGCCACATGTCCTATGGACACACTTTATATCTTTAATGGAGCGGTTTCCATTGCTTTTGGTATTCTCATGAGTTCGATCGTCGGTGATTCTTCCGCCTTTTAGGGGAAGTATCCCAACCACAGGGGGAGAGAGCGCGCTGAACCTCTGTCTCCTCCTCCGCCCTCTTTGACAAGGCCGTTGGCAGAACGAGGATGACCTCTCATGCCGGAAGCCTTCGACATTGCTGATGACGTTGAATCGGAATTTAAGCGGTGGCGGTTGCCGGAAACGTCGTAATTACTAATCAAATACGGTACACCCTTTTTCTAAAAAAAGTAATTCGCTCATTAATTATATGAAATACAAGACGCGTTGGCAGGCAGGGACCTGCAACTGGGATCGAACATCGTCTACTTGGCTAACCATTTGCGAATACAAATATTCAACGCTGTCAGTGAACAGCCGTATTTTAGGGTCACAACAATCAATAATCATACAGATAGAGGGGATAAAAATTCAAGCGCTCAGCCTGCATTTGAATCCAGCACCTCCTGCACTCAAAGCACGAACCATACCAATTTTTACAAATCTACCCTTGCTGGGGGCCGTCACTTTAACTCTACCATGAACCATGGACCTTGCCGTTGGTGGGGAGGCTTGCGTGCCTCAGCGATACAGATAGCCGTACCGTAGGTGCAACCACAACGGAGGGGTATCTGTTGAGAGGCCAGACAAACGTGTGGTTCCTGAAGAGGGGCGGCAGCCTTTTCAGTAGTTGCAAGGGCAACAGTCTGGATGATTGACTGATCTGGCCTTGTAACAATAACCAAAACGGCATTGCCGTGCCGGTACTGCGAACGGCTGAAAGCAAGGGGAAACTACAGCCGTAATTTTTCCCGAGGGCATGCAGCTTTACTGTATGATTACATGATGATGGCGTCCTCTTGGGTAAAATATTCCGGAGGTAAAATAGTCCCCCATTCGGATCTCCGGGCGGGGACTACTCAAGAGGATGTCGTTATCAGGAGAAAGAAAACTGGCGTTCTACGGATCGGAGCGTGGAATGTCAGATCCCTTAATCGGGCAGGTAGGTTAGAAAATTTAAAAAGGGAAATGGATAGGTTGAAGTTAGATATAGTGGGAATTAGTGAAGTTCGGTGGCAGGAGGAACAAGACTTCTGGTCAGGTGACTACAGGGTTATAAACACAAAATCAAATAGGGGTAATGCAGGAGTAGGTTTAATAATGAATAGGAAAATAGGAATGCGGGTAACCTACTACAAGCAGCATAGTGAACGCATTATTGTGGCCAAGATAGATTCGAAGCGAACACCTACTACAGTAGTACAAGTTTATATGCCAACTAGCTCTGCAGATGACGAAGAAATTGAAGAAATGTATGATGAAATAAAAGACATTATTCAAATTGTGAAGGGAGACGAAAATTTAATAGTCATGGGTGACTGGAATTCGAGTGTAGGAAAAGGGAGAGAAGGAAACATAGTAGGTGAATATGGATTGGGGGACAGAAATGAAAGAGGAAGCCGCCTGGTAGAATTTTGCACAGAACACAACATAATCATAACTAACACTTGGTTTAAGAATCATGAAAGAAGGTTGTATACATGGAAGAACCCTGGAGATACTAAAAGGTATCAGATAGATTATATAATGGTAAGACAGAGATTTAGGAACCAGGTTTTAAATTGTAAGACATTTCCAGGGGCAGATGTGGACTCTGACCACAATCTATTGGTTATGACCTGTAGATTAAAACTGAAGAAACTGCAAAAATGTGGGAATTTAAGGAGATGGGACCTGGATAAACTAAAAGAACCAGGGGTTATACAGAGATTCAGGGAGAGCGTAAGGGAGCAATTGACAGGAATGGGGGAAATAAATACAGTAGAAGAAGAATGGGTAGCTTTGAGGGATGAAGTAGTGGAGGCAGCAGAGGATCAAGTAGGTAAAAAGACGAGGGCTAGTAGAAATCCTTGGGTAACAGAAGAAATATTGAATTTAATTGATGAAAGGAGAAAATATAAAAATGCAATAAGTGAAACAGGCAAAAAGGAATACAAACGTCTCAAAAATGAGATCGACAGGAAGTGCAAAATGGCTAAGCAGGGATGGCTAGAGGACAAATGTAAGGATGTAGAGGCCTATCTCACTAGGGGTAAGATAGATACCGCCTACAGGAAAATTAAAGAGACCTTTGGAGATAAGAGAACGACTTGTATGAATATCAAGAGCTCAGATGGAAACCCAGTTCTAAGCAAAGAAGAGAAAGCAGAAAGGTGGAAGGAGTATATAGAGGGTCTATACAAGGGCGATGTACTTGAGGACAATATTATGGAAATGGAAGAGGATGTAGATGAAGATGAAATGGGAGATATGATACTGCGTGAAGAGTTTGACAGAGCACTGAAAGACCTGAGTCGAAACAAGGCCCCCGGAGTAGACAATTTTCCATTGGAACTACTGACGGCCGTGGGAGAGCCAGTCCTGACAAAACTCTACCATCTGGTGAGCAAGATGTATGATACAGGCGAAATACCCTCAGACTTCAAGAAGAATATAATAATTCCAATCCCAAAGAAAGCAGGTGTTGAAAGATGTGAAAATTACCGAACTATCAGTTTAATAAGTCACAGCTGCAAAATACTAACACGAATTCTTTACAGACGAATGGATAAACTAGTAGAAGCCAACCTCGGGGAAGATCAGTTTGGATTCCGTAGAAACACTGGAACACGTGAGGCAATACTGACCTTACGATTTATCTTAGAAGAAAGATTAAGGAAAGGCAAACCTACGTTTCTGGCATTTGTAGACTTAGAGAAAGCTTTTGACAATGTTGACTGGAATACTCTCTTTCAAATTCTAAAGGTGGCAGGGGTAAAATACAGGGAGCGAAAGGCTATTTACAATTTGTACAGAAACCTGATGTCAGTTATAAGAGTCGAGGGACATGAAAGGGAAGCAGTGGTTGGGAAGGGAGTAAGACAGGGTTGTAGCCTCTCCCCGATGTTGTTCAATCTGTATATTGAGCAAGCAGTAAAGGAAACAAAAGAAAAATTCGGAGTAGGTATTAAAATCCATGGAGAAGAAATAAAAACTTTGAGGTTCGCTGATGACATTGTAATTCTGTCAGAGACAGCAAAGGACTAGGAAGAGCAGTTGAATGGAATGGACAGTGTTTTGAAAGGAGGATATAAGATGAACATCAACAAAAGCAAAACAAGGATAATGGAATGTAGTCTAATTAAGTCGGGTGATGCTGAGGGAATTAGATTAGGAAATGAGGCACTTAAAGTAGTAAAGGAGTTTTGCTATTTGGGGAGCAAAATAACTGATGATGGTCGAAGTAGAGAGGATATAAAATGTAGCCTGGCAATGGCAAGGAAAGCGTTTCTGAAGAAGAGAAATTTGTTAACATCCTGTATTGATTTAAATGTCAGGAAGTCATTTCTGAAAGTATTCGTATGGAGTGTAGCCATGTATGGAAATGAAACGTGGACGATAAATAGTTTGGACAAGAAGAGAATAGAAGCTTTCGAAATGTGGTGCTACAGAAGAATGCTGAAGATTAGATGGGTAGATCACATAACTAATGAGGAAGTTTTGAATAGGATTGGGGAGAAGAGAAGTTTGTGGCACAACTTTACCAGAAGAAGGGATCGGTTGGTAGGACATGTTCTGACGCATCAAGGGATCACCAATTTAGTATTGGAGGGCAGCGTGGAGGGTAAAAATCGTAGAGGGAGACCAAGAGATGAATACACTAAGCAGATTCAGAAGGATGTAGGTTGCAGTAGGTACTGGGAGATGAAAAAGCTTGCACAGGATAGAGTAGCATGGAGAGCTGCATCAAACCAGTCTCAGGACTGAAGACCACAACAACAACAAGAGAGAGAGAAATGGATTAACCCCCTTTAGGCGTTACGCCTAACTATTCCCAGAAATTCTACCAAGGCTCCACGGGCCTATAGTTTGTTTTTTATTTATTTATTTATATAGTTGCATCTTTGTAATTAGTAAATGAGTAGACATAAAAATGCTATAACACGTAATGTTATATTAAAAACGCGATTGAAAGCGTAAACTGCAAGGGTAATCCCAAAAGTAAGGTCTCCTATTTTTTTATAACTACATATACCTGTTTATTTATACAATGGTTTACATCAATTTTTAGCTTGAACTTTTGGACAAAATCACCATATCTGTCGATTAATTTTTGTAGACGCTGTGGCAGTTTTTGTATACCCATGTCATACCATCTCACCGCAATGCTGTTCAGAAAGTTATGAACCTCTTCTTTCACTTCTTCGTCGGAGCTGAATCGCTGGGACCACAATTAGCGCTGACAGGTACTGTGAGACTCTGAAAAAAACTCAATCGGCAATTCAGAACGGGAGAAGAGGAATGTTGAGCAAGGGCGTACACATTCTCCATGACAACGCTCGCCACACATCGCTCGGCAAACCGTTGCTCTCCTGTAACAGTTTCAGTGGAACATAATCACCCACCCTATAGTCTTGACTTGGTGCCCAGTGACTATAACCTGTTCCCTAGGTTAAAGATACATTTGCCCGGAAAACGATTCAGCTCCGACGAGGAGGTGAAGGAAGAGGCTCATTACTTTCTGAAGAGCATGGCGGCGAGCTGGTATGACATGGGCATACAAAAACTGTCACAGCGTCTACAAAAATGCATCGGCGGAAGTGGTGTTTACGTCGAAAAATAGCTAAATGTTCAAGCTACAAGCTGATGTAAACCATTGTAGAAATAAACAGGTCTATTTACTTATAAAAAAATAGGAGACCTTACTTTTGGGATTACCCTCGTAAAATAGCATTGTATATTGCTTGCGCTACTTTAGCTAAAATAATCTTTCTTCAAGAGAAGGTGTCACTAGAGTTTTCTTGTCAACAGCCACTGCCGTTTTCTGTTTCCAACAATGTCGTCTAAAACATGTACAACACACTCATGCCGCTTTGCTATTGCCACAATAAATGCAGGCTTCCTTTGAATCAGCCAGTCTCTTTTGTTCCACGTTGCTAGCAATTCGGTCATTTTGTCTTCGATATGTTGCTGCGCAGTACATTACACTGAGCCTCGTATTCTCCAACTAGCGGGGGTTTTACGAAAACATTGCGTAAATCATATGCAAAGAGCGTGCGGTACCTCGGTGTGCGTTTAAGAGCGTTGTGAGCATTTTGCAGGTACCACCAGTAATCAAGCTCCACTTCCTCCCCTTAACCGAACATTTTGTTGTTTGTCATTCCCTTGAACCATGTATTTGACGAAGGGACACAGAAGGGACTGAGGTTCAAAATTCTGTCGCCAAACGTTGGACGACGACACTCGTGTGAAGCGATGTTCGTCGATGTCCAGGAGGCGATAATCAGGGCGCAGTTGGGAGTCCGTTAATCCGACAGCGTGGAGCCGGTGTCTCGTTTAATAACTTTTTGTTCGTGACTTGATACCACGGCGCGAGCACTGTGTTTGGCGGGAAGTGTTGGTGTGTCGTTTTCCACACTCGTGGGCAGTTGACAGTTGGGTACTTGGTTTCTTCCACGTTATGCGGAACTGTCCAAAGAAGGGTGTAATAAAAATCATTCGCATTCGGCGGCTGCGTTGTAGCGAGATCTGTGGCCACATATAATGAATGTCGATACACGGGAGAGCTGCGTCGCGACCTGCGCCATCCGGCCGGAGTGGCCGAGCGGTTCTAGGCGCTACAGTCTGGAACTGCGCGGCCGCTACGGTCGCAGGTTCGAATCCTGCCTCGGGCATGGATGTGTGTGATGTCCGTAGGTTAGTTAGGTTAAAGTAGTTTTAAGTTCTAGGGGACTGATGACCTCAGGTGTTGAGTCCCATGCTGCTCAGAGCCATTTAAACCATTTCAAATCACGCACAAAATAATGCTTCCTCTTCTGCTAGATGTGTATCCTTGATTTCTTTTACTACTTTACGAGCTACAGATTAAATAACGTGAGGTATAGACTACAAAAGTGTCTCAACTACTACCTCCATTCATATCCGTATGGTATTAGTTACTTTTAGTGTCCTGCCTGACTTTCCCGAAACGGAAAGGTCATCTGATTATGCAAATACATTAATTTTTCTCGTTAACAGAAATTTTATGGAGCATCTGCTTAGAAAGTTTACACAAGATCTAACCGTACATCGTTTGCACTTGCTGATGCCGCGAAATGTCCGCTACAAATTAATTGCAATATTTAGCCAACTTAAGCTCTCGTTTGCAACATTAAAATGTAAAAGGGCTCTCGAAATGTAGCAGTAATGGTACACGAGCAGCGACGTCCCTTTTCATTTCTTTTTCTATCCACCGTGCTACGTGACAAGTTTGAAAGAAGAGTGTCGCTTAAATTATGCATGAGGGTCAAATATTAACATACGAATGTTTTTTCTCTTACACAAGGAATACGTAAGTTGCCTCATTACGGAACATAAGCTGTGTCTCTCTGGCATTCTTTCAGGATATGAGAGGTCGGGTATGAATTAATCAAGAAGGTTAATACATTTCTCTTCTCCGAATTGATAGCCGAGGCGTCTTTTAATCAGTGACATGTCAGGAATTTTTCGGTTGTAGTAGAGTTATTTCACTGCAGTTTCGTTTCTGCTCTTTTCATCTGCTTCCCGTGTGAGTGGAAAACAACCAATGTAGTGTATACTTCGCAATTTGACATAGGCAGTAGACGAGAAAAAGCCTCTTATGGCTGCATCTTTCTGCATAGCATCTAGCTGCACGTATATTTCACCAGCTGCATTGCTATTTAATATGTTTCCACAATAAATGATAATTTGATACGCTTATAGCGAGTGTTCTACACATTCCCCCTCACATTTTTGAATCACATATAGTCTTCAGAAACAACAGAAACATTACAAGTTATCACTGAGAATGACACTTGCACGTTTAACGCGGTTCATCATTAGATGTAAGTGACTGATAGAGTCATAGATCAACACTTACACTAATACTCAGTTAATGACTAAATCATTGCAGACTGTTTATTCTTTTCGTATCAACTGAACCGTGCGCTCCTGAGTTGAATACCATCTTGTTGTAAATATGGAAATTTAAATCTAGGCAAAATGTCACCCTTTAGTCATCTGAGGGTTTTCCCACAATCAGAACCACTCATCTAAAGCTCTTTCGTTATTGTAAGTAAAAAGTCCAAGGTAGAAGTAATGCTCCTCTTTCGTAACTGGCCCACTACCTAGATTCTAAAATGACGTTTTGATTAAGATGTTTTGTTTTGTGTTGTTTGGTACACTGATAAATTAGTTCCGGTTCAACGAAGAGTTAGCAGTTCGTTTTCAAGTTCCTCTGTCTTTCTCGCTGTCGCTCCGTGGAACTGTTATGATGAGAATATCATCAAGATTACACAATGTCTTATAGTCTGGCTGTAAGGCAGCTCGCCTCATGGAAACGTTTCTATACAGTGGAAGTTTATAGGTCCCGTCTCTTAAGTCATCGAAGACTTGTCGACATAAACCTGGATGACTGTCACCCACGCCCGCATAATGCCATCAATGGTCTCCAGTTCCTTGATGGCTGAACGATTTAGGAGATTTATATTACACTGACAGACATAATGAAGTCGCATTACAATTTTGGAACTGTGACACTCTACTGTCTAATAAGTTTAAGAAATGAATCGCATAGTAGTTTTTGACCATGAGTGGGAAAGAGTGGAAGTTGTCATAGGAATGTAAATAGTGGGATACTTGGAGTTGCTGTCACAAATTGTTTCACTAGGAGGCAATGTAGTAGGGAGAACGCTTGGAGGGGTCACAAAGAACCCGCCATGAAACTGCAAAATGTGCAGCGGGAATACATTAATGGAGGAGTAGGAAAGAAAGATCAAGTTAGGAGAGAACTGGTTTGAGGAAGAATGAGATTTTCACTCTGCAGCGGAGTGTGCGCTGATATGAAACTTCCTGGCAGATTAAAACTGTGTGCCCGACCGAGACTCGAACTCGGGACCATTGCCTTTCGCGGGCAAGTGCTCTACCAACTGAGCTACCGAAGCACGACTCACGCCCGGTACTCACAGCTTTACTTCTGCCAGTACCTCGTCTCCTACGTTCCAAACTCCGCTGCAGAGTGAAAATCTCATTCTGGAAACATCCCCCAGGCTGTGGCTAAGCCATGTCTCCGCAATATCCTTTCTTTCAGGAGTGCTAGTTCTGCAAGGTTCGCAGAAGAGCTTCTGTAAAGTTTGGAACGTAGGAGACGAGGTACTGGCAGAAGTAAAGCTGTGAGTACCGGTCGTGAGTCGTGCTTCGGTAGCTCAGTTGGTAGAGCACTTGCCCGCGAAAGGCAAAGGTCCCGAGTTCGAGTCTCGGTCGGGCACACAGTTTTAATCTGCCAGGAAGTTGGTTTGAGGAAGTTAGTGGATGAGGGGGTACGTTGGGACCCGGCAGTTGCCGGGATGGCTAGAAGAAAGAGGATACTTCTGAATGTTTTGTTGTCCCTATCAGCAACAGGTTCCAGCTGCCTGAGTTGAGGGGAGAGGAGCTTCAGGAATGGTGTATTAGGTTGTGGCTGTGAGCAGGAAGCATAGGAATGGCATAAATGTTGGGATGAAGGCAGTACTCCAGCTAGGTATACGTCATGACATATAGGGTCTCTATTGCAGGACTATTTTCAAGTCGAGTGCTGGGCCACATTAAGTGATTGTCGGTTGAGGGCTTTTATGTGAGAATTTTACGAAATCTGATCAGGTAGTGATCTATATATAGTGCGTGTCAATGAAGTGAAATGGGAAGAAGGCAGGAATTTCTGGTCATACGAGGGGTAATATCAACAGCAGAAGAAAATGGTATCAGGAGTAGAATTAAATACGAATAGGAAGGCAGAACAGAAAGTGAGTTACTATGAATAGTTCAGTGGCAAGGCTGTTCTCAACAGAATCGAAACCAAACCAACAGCGACAACAATAATTCAGCTATACATGCTGGCGTCGCAAGCAGAAGCTGAAAAGATGAAAATTTAGCGGTCTTGATGGATTGGAACGCGGTTATAGGAGACGGAGTAGAAGAAATGTTATGGAACAATATGGGCTTGGTAGTTGGAACGAGAGAGACAGGAGAAAGACATTGAGTTCCGCCACAAATTACGGATGGTAATAACGAATACTGCCCGCATCTCGTGGTCGTGCGGTAGCGTTCTCGCTTCCCACGCCCGGGTTCCCGGGTTCGATTCCCGGCGGGCCAGGGATTTTCTCTGCCTCGTGATGGCTGGGTGTTGTGTGCTGTCCTTAGGTTAGTTAGGTTTAAGTAGTTCTAAGTTCTAGGGGACTGATGACCATAGATGTTAAGTCCCATAGTGCTCAGAGCCATTTGAATAACGAATACTCTGTTTAAGAATTACAAGAGGATGAGGTATAATTGGAAAAGTAAGGGGGCTAAAGAAACGTTTCATTCATGTTACATCACAGTCAGGCAGAGATTCCGAAAACAGCCGCCCGGATTGGCCGAGCGGTTCTAGACGCTACAGTCAGGAGCCGCGCGACCGCTACGGTCGCAGGTTCGAATCCAGCCTCGGTCATGGACGTATGTAGTGTCCTTAGATTAGTTAGGGTTAAGTAGTTCTAAGTTCTAGGGGGCTGATGACCTCAGAAGTTAAGTCTCGTAGTGCTCAGAGCCATTCCGAAAACTGTAAGGCATACCCAGGGCAAATATAGACTCAGACCACAATTTAGTAAAGAAGAAGAATAGGTTGAAGTTGAAGAGTCTAACCAGGAAGAATTAATTCTCGAAGAAGTGTGCTACGGAAATACTAAAAAAAAAAAAAAGAAGAAACATGCTGTAAATTGTATGAGACTGCAGATACTGTGATAATTAATAGCTCTGAAAGCAATGCATTTGAAGAAGAATGGATGTCTCTAAAAAGGGCAGTCACAGAACTTGGAAAGCAAACTGTAGGTACAGCGAAGGCAACTGCGAAGAAACCACGGATAAAAGATAAAATACTTCAGCTGATCGACGAAAGAAGGAAGTACAAAATTGTTGAGGGAAATTCAGGAAAACAGAAATGTAAGTCACCTTAGAATGAAATAAATAGAAAGTGAGGGGGAAGCTACTTCGAAATGGCTGCACAAAATATGTGAAGAAATAATAAGGAAGTGATTTCGAAAGGACCGACTCAGCATGTAGAAAAGTCAAAACAACTTTCGGTGAAATATAAAACAAGGCTCGTAACATATAGAGTGGAACGGGAATTCCACTGTTAAGTGGAGAGGAG
The DNA here is from genome assembly GCF_023864345.2 of Schistocerca serialis cubense. Lineage (NCBI taxonomy): Eukaryota > Metazoa > Arthropoda > Insecta > Orthoptera > Acrididae > Schistocerca > Schistocerca serialis. The sequence goes on from NC_064646.1 coordinate 4,675,851, forward strand.
ACAGAAGATACGTGGAGTGAAAACTATGAGGACCTCTGTGAGAGGGAAGACTTGTCTGTGGGCGTCGCTATGGAAGAGATAGGGGTCCAGTATTACAATTAAAATTAAAAAAAGTTTTAGATGACTTAATATCAAATAAGACAGGAGGGATAGCTAACATCGCATCAAAATTCCTAAATCACTGGGGGAAGTGGCAACGAAACGACTACTCACTTGGTGCGGAGAATGTGTTTGCCTTGCAATATGCCAACTCACTTTCGGGAAAACATCATCCACACAGTTACGAAGAATACAAGAGGCGACAAGTGCGCAAGTTACAATATTGCAGTGACTGTGTTACTGCGAATTACGATGCAATGTTCCTTCGGACACGTATAAATTTCCGAAGGTGCAAGCATCACGGCGACTGCAGCCGTTATGAAATAGATGAAATGTGCTCATAGTTTTGAATATGGAAAACTATCAACTGTTTAATGGAATGACGACAATGAAAATCTATACCTGATCGGAACTCGAACCCGAATTTTCCGCTTACCGCGAGGGTCGCGTTACTATTTGTCTACCCGAATACGACTGAAGGCCTGACCCAAATTTCCATACGTCGTCAACAATGTGTCTACAACATGTACTCGTCAATCCATTATGTATTTTGTCATATATACCAACATGTGCGAAGGAACATTGCATCCTAAATCATGCATAGTGACCCGCCACACCGGGCAAGCGACTTTCAACGAGAATGTCCCCCCGTACGGCAATATATAGGGTGTCCCACTCAAACCTCCCTGATTTCAAAGACACAGGAAGAAAAACCACAGTAGATACGACAATAAAAAATGCACCTCGTTGTATAGCATCTCAAAGAATTTCTTTATTTATCATCAATACATCTCTACATGTGAACCATTTATAGCACGAAGAATATCGCGTCTATATTCAATTTCTTGCCAAGTTCTTTCTAATATACCGAGCGAGGTGGCGCAGTGGTTAGCACACTGGGCTCGCATTCGGGAGGACGACGGTTCAATCCCGCGTCCGGCCATCCTGATTTAGGTTTTCCGTGATTTTCCTAAATATGCCGGAAGTCTTCGGCCACCAATGCTGATTATTTATCAAAATTCAGGCAATTGCGGGGATCGAACCCGGGACCGAAGACGTTTTGATTATGAATCAAAGACGCTACCCCTAGATCACGGGTAATATCTACATTCATACTAACGACGATAATTTCTTTGCACAGTAATCGGCGATTTTGTTTCTGCAAACCACACTACTGCTTGCTCGCACTGCTGTGGAGTCGCCATTTTGACTTCATGCGACCATGCTGCACTCTGGCGACGATACTTAGCACTTCAGACTTGAGAATATTAAGTTCTTTGAGATGCTCTACAATGTGTTGCATTTTTCACTGTCGTATCTACTGTGGTTTTTCTCTCTTGGGTCCTTGAAATCAGGGACGTTTGAGCGGGACATCCTCTTCATAATGGGTGTCCGACTACAAGTTGTTGACAGATGGTTAACGTCGTATGGAAATCTGGGTCAGGCTGTGAGTCGTGCTCAGATAGTCGTAGTATACAGAACAGTCGAAAGGAAAATTGATGATCTGTTAAATAACCAGCAGTGTAGCTTTAGGGCATCAAGAGGCAGTTCTGACGTTGCAGTTGGTAATGGAAGTAAAACTGGAGAAAAATCAGTATACGCTCATACAATTTGTAGACCTGGAAAAAGCATTCGACAATGTAAAATCGTGCAAGATGTTCGAAATCCTGAGAAAGAAGGGGGTAAACTATAACGAAAGACGGCTGATGTACAAACTTCTTTGCAGGACCTATTGAATGAAATGAATAGTGAATGAGTGCAGAACATGAATTAAGAGTAAATCGAAGAAAGAGGAAAGTTATCAGAAGTAGTAGAAATGAAAACAGCGGGAAACTTTACATCAGGACTGATGGTGACGAAGTAAACGAAGTTAAGAAATTACGCTACCTAGGCAGCAAGATAACCAATAATGGTCGAACCAAGGAGAACATCGAAAGCAGACTAGCACTGGCAAAAAGTGCATTCCTGGCCAAGTGAAGTCTAGTTGTATCAACCATAGGCCTTAACTTTGGGAAGAAATTTCTGAGAATTTACGCTTGGACCACAACCTTGTATGGCAGAGGGACATGGATTGTGGGGAAACCGAAAGAGAAGAGAATCATATCATATGAGATGTGGTGCTACAGAAGAATGTTGAACATTAGGTATACTAATAATAAGGAATCTTGAGGTTCTCCACAGAATCGGCGAGGAAAAGAATATTCGGAAAAATCTGAGGAGAAGAGGGAGTTGGATGTGAGGACATCTGTTAACATATGAGGGACTAACTTCCATGATACCAGAGAACGCTGAAGAGAGTAAAAACTGTAGAGGAGGACAGAGACTGTAATACATATAGTAAATATTTGCCGATGTAGGTTGCAAGTGCTACTCCGAAATGAAACTGTTGGGACGGGAGAGGAGTACGTGACAGGCAGTGGGGAACAGCTTCGAGAAGGGCAGGGTGTACTATACGGTTGATGACCTCAGTAAGGTAACTCCTGTAGGTGGTGGCACCAAAGTAAGCGTAACTGAGAGTTGTGGCGGAATGATGGAGCTCGCCTTGGCAGCGCTCTATGACGAGTCAATGGAGAGCTGGAGATGGTGCTGATTTCTGCTGACCAGGTGCGCATGCACTGGTGTAGGTGAAGACTACTGCATATGGTCTGCACGTCAACTGTACTATAAAAGGAAGGTTATTGGAGTTACTCAATAAGAGTGTAAGAGGTGGGTACGGGACAACACGTGTCCAAATACCTGTTCTCGTGGGTAGGAGAACAATACCTTGTTGGAGATAAACCTCGACAATTTGCTCCCCTTCGTTAAAAGAGTCTCAATCTGTTTAAAGATGTATTCACCGTGTACACAGAAGACAGGGCGTACCACAGAAAAGTGCTTATTACTCACAAAATTTTGCTATGAATCGTATATTTCTCGTTAGAACGGGCAGTCTATTACAAATAAATCACAGCAGCTTGAATTTGAATTGCAGTTTTGGAGCAGTGCGGTGGTAGCATTACAGAACAATGGTGGAGGCATCATACAAAAAAGTGTAGAGTGCTATCGTCACTGAATGCTCAAGTTGTTACTGTAAAAGTTTCTTCAAGGCTGGGGAATCAGTTATTTACATTACAGGTGACACACATTGTAAAGCGAGATAAGATCAGATCACAATTACTGTAGATAAACAAGTGTAATTGACAGCTGGTGAACTAAGAGCGCTAGACATGTACAGGAAGGTTGACCACTCTGCATGTGTACCGCTCATCTAGAGGTACTGAGGACATTTTCTTACGCAAATTAACTGAACTCCTCTAAAGAGTATCAGCCAAAAACTAATTTGCTATTATGTGAAACAATATTATCAACACAGGTGTCGACGATAAAATTAGTAACAAAGTCCTAAATATTTTGAGCACTTTGTGGGGTGGCAAGTTTGATCTTCTTTATTTAGTTTTGTTCAGATCATTTGTACGAGTTTTAAATACCGCTGTCTTTTACAAGATTCTGAGAATTATTTGTCCAGACACACAGAAAGCTATGAAGAACGTGCTGCCTATAAAACTTTTTGAATTCATTACATTTTTCCTATCGTAATTAGCACTCAGCATAGTTTAGAGATGATTTCCATTCGAAGTTAAAATGATAGTCAGTTATCACTCCGTTTAACAGATACATTTAAGTGCTCGCCTTGCGGATGGTGGCGAAGCTACGCCACTTGATACGCAGTCTTCTACTGTTACGGATGGCACACAAATTGGAAACATCTAAACAGAAACAGAGGCTATCACTTGTGACTGACAAATTATGATGTGCCGTACGGTGCGACTGTGTTGCCAGCTCCTCGTTTTCATACAGGTATTTTCAATATGCATCGGATCTGATTTTGGTAGATAAGCTTTTGCCTTGAATGTGGATGATGAATCGCATGCCGACTTCCAAGTGCAGCATTTTATCTTAACCCCGTATTTATCTTCCATATAATGTGATTATGCACTGTCTGTGTTACATAATTTTGTATTCAGTAAAAATTTCCTGTAATGGCGTCCAGTTGGGCATACCGCCCAGTCACCTGACGTGGCAATGTAATCAGATAGCCACATTGCCCTAACATAATATTTTCAATGTTGCAACGTATCCACTTGTTTCAAGACAACTCAATTGATAATATGACAATTGTGCTTCATGAACTAAATATCCTAAGGCATTACAGATGATATAGTGTGTAACCTCCCCCTCATTTACCGACCTTAATGACAGTGAAAAGTTAAACCGCGTGCAGCTAATGGAAAATTGGGAAAAGCAATCGTCACCGAAGTTAATATGTCGGTAAAGATGGAGGAAAGGGTTACATCTAAATGAAAGGAAAAATGCAAATTAAATTGGTGGAAATTAATTAAGAAAAGGGGTAAAGTTAATAAATAAAGTAAATGTGCGGTCGTTTCGTTAACAATTAATTGGCGTTAATTAGGTATTTGAGATTTGGGGAAAATTACGGTCGCCAGTCCCATGGACAACTACTATACTAACTAAAAATGAAATATTATTGCACATACAATTAGCACTAAAAGCATGGCAACTGAAGGTTGACATATGTTGTGTGAAAACTGAATGTTTGTCAGAAGTAATAAATTTCGCTACACTCTGACTTAATTTAGCAGAAGAATTAATAAAACCGGAAAATTGAAAGTTAATTTAGTGACTGAAAGTAATAGTGAGCTTTGTTTCTGAAGCACTACGAAATTCAGTAAAATAAGGTTAGTCTTGGACTACCTCAACAATCATTTCAAAAGCTACTTGAATCCACGCAATCTAGAAATAAGAGATTTAACTTTGAACCTGAATTAAATGATTCAGAACAATTAACAATAGTAAAATTTAGTACATCCCAAGCTGAGCTGCAGTCACAGGTAAGCTAAAATATGGTAACAAAACTCGCCCTCTTAATTTGTGCTTGTGTAATCTAAATATTGTAGCCAGCTATGAATACCTTAACTGAACATTGAAATCAAAGCAGTGAAATGGAATGATATTACTTTGGCGTTTGAATTTCAACGACACTCGCGTTCATTCCAGAAAAGGAAGGGACCCTGCTTGGTAATGCAATTGGGACAATGAGCAAACAAAGGTTCATGCTAAGTTGCTGTATTTTCGTGATGCAACAGTTTTAAAAAGCTGAGGTCTGCCATACAGTTCTAAAACTTTACGTGCTTTTAGTCTCCCTTGTTGGTCGAAGGTTTGCACTTGTCGATCGGGGAGGTGGCGACAGTCACTCATTGTCGGCCGTCGCTGTTGCACGATCTGGATGTTGGCGCGCCTTCTTCTCGACACGGTTACCAGGCGAAACGGGCTCTTGATGTGCACCACCTAATGCTTCCCGTCCGCGACACCGCGTCAGAAAGTATCATAGCAAGTCGAGCGCAATTACATGCTGCCAAACTCCGAAAGCGCGGCAACACATGCTCCACCGCCCTACTCCAGCCAGACTCCCTCTGCCCACGCTCCATGCGGCAGAGTTAACACTAGAAAATATGCTAAACACTTTGGTTCTCCACACGACCTATCGATGTAATCGATCGATAGCATACTTTTCCCTAGGCCAGACCCAGTGTAAAAATATAAATAATATTTACAAAACAAACCAATTATACATCGACATATATATATATATATATATATATATATATATATATATATATATATATATATATATATATATACAGGGCGTTACAAATGATTGAAGCGATTTCATAAATTCAGTGTAGCTCCTTTCATTGACTTACGGTCACGACACACTACAGATACATAGAAAAACTCACTTCAGGTTTCTGCCGCCAGAGCGCTCGAGAGCGCAGTGAGACAAAATGGCGACAGGAGCCGAGAAAGCGTATGTCGTGCTTGAAATGCACTCACATCAGTCAGTCATAACAGTGCAACGACACTTCAGGACGACGTTCAACAAAGATCCACCAACTGCTAACTCCATTCAGCGATGGTATGCGCAGTTTAAAGCTTCTGGATGCCTCTGTAAGGGGAAATCAATGGGTCGGCCTGCAGTGAGCGAAGAAACGATTGAACGCGTGCGGGCAAGTTTCACGCGTAGCCCGCGGAAGTCGACGAATAAAGCAAGCAGGGAGCTAAACGTACCACAGCCGACGGATTGGAAAATCTTACGGAAAAGGCTAAAGCAGAAGCCTTACCGTTTACAATTGCTACAAGCCCTGACACCCGATGGCAAAGTCAAACGCTTTGAATTTTCGGCGCGGTTGCAACAGCTCATAGAAGAGGATGCATTCAGTGCGAAACTTGTTTTCAGTGATGAAGCAACATTTTTTCTTAATGGTGAAGTGAACAGACACAATGTGCGAATCTGGGTGGTAGAGAATCCTCATGCATTCGTGCAGCAAATTCGCAATTCACCAAAAGTTACCGTGTTTTGTGCAATCTCTCGGTTTAAAGTTTACGGCCCCTTTTTCTTCTGCGAAAGAAACGTAACAGGACTAGTGGATCTGGACATGCTGGAAAATTGGCTCATACCACAACTGGAGACCGACAGCGCCGACTTCATCTTTCAACAGGATGGTGCTCCACCGAACTTCCATCATGATGTTCGGCATTTCTTGAACAGGAGATTGGAAAACCGATGGATCGGTCATGGTGGAGATCATGATCAGCAATTCATGTCATGGCCTCCACGCTCTCCCGACTTAACCCCATGCGATTTCTTTCTGTGGGGTTATGTGAAAGATTCAGTGTTTAAACCTCCTCTACCAAGAAACGTGCCAGAACTGCGAGCTCGCATCAACGATGCTTTCGAACTGCGCCGAATATGGGAGGAACTTGATTATCGGCTTGATGTCTGCCGAATCACTAAAGGGACACATATCGAACATTTGTGAATGCCTTAAAAAGCTTTTTGAGTTTTTGTATGTGTGTGCAAAGCATTGTGAAAATATCTCAAATAATAAAGTTATTGTAGAGCTGTGAAATCGCTTCAATCATTTGTAATAACCCTGTATATATACATATTTTCCCTTATTTTGTTACCTGAAGATATGACATTTCTGCGTCGTTATATATTGTAATTGTTTTAATATATATATATATATATATATATATATATATATATATATATATATATATATATATATATATATATATATTAAAACAATTACAATATATAACGACGCAGAAATGTCATATGTTCAGGTAACAAAATAAGGGAAAAAAATTATAGTACAATAGATGGAAATAGGAGGATATGCATTTCCGACGTTACAAGTGTTGCTGAGTGAAACTGAAGAAGAACTGAAAGACATGTACAGATCTCTCAGGCACAGTGGCAGCAAAATCGGGATTGTGATTAACCAAGAGAAAACCGAATATATGGAAACAGGTCGAGTCATAAACCCAAATCCTTACTTTGAAATTGACCGACATTCTAAATTCAGAGAAGTTCTCCTGTTTAAATACCTTGGATGACGTTTAAACACTAAAAATATCATAACAATTGATATAAATGAAAGAATAACTGCAGGCTCAAGATGTCTGTACCCACTAAGCAACCCAATCAAAAGTAAAGCTTTGTCAACTACCACATAGATGAAGATATACAACACTATTACCTGCCCCATAGTACTGTACGTTTCAGAAAGCTGGGCCCTTACAAAGAATGAAACAGGAAAACTAAATGTTTTCGAAAGAAAAGTAATGAGAAAAATCTGGGGACCTGTGTTGGAGAATGGCGTATGGAGAATTCGGAAGAACAATGAAATTTATCAATTAATGAAGCAACCCACTATCACCCAGAAATTAAAAAGTAGGAGACTGCAATGGGCTAGACGTGTGAGGAGAATGAAAAACAATAGAATCACCAAGAAATCATTTGAAGGAACTCTCCAGGCAGCAAGACCATTGGGCTGACCTCGTACAAGGTGGAAAGATGACATAGAGAAGGAATTTCCGCAGGGTGGAGAGATGCTGCGGGAGGTAGAAGGCGGTGGAAGCAGATCGTTGGTGCGGCACGTGGTCTACATGGCCTGTGATCGCTAAGAAGAAGAATTACTGTTTCAGCTCCTTAAGATGTGTTGTGGTTTACAGCTGTATTCTAAGATGCCATCGAACTATTTAAGGAACTCAATGATTAGCTTCCCGAGATATACGAAAGATATTGGAAGCTGTGTGAAGACAAAAGATGTTGATAAAACTGCAGTTATGCATAAATGAGAAGTGAATGACAATGACAATAATATCGATGTAAATGAGATTGCAACACAGCTCTCTTGCTTTGCAGTAAGTCGAAGACACATCATATCACCACCAAAACTAAAATTATGCCAACAGAAACATCAAGGAATGAAATCACAAGGGAAGGTAAAATTTAATATTGTCCAGCTCGTGGAACTGTTAGAAGATGATGAAAGATAAATTGGTTAACAAGAGAAGATTGAAGCCCGTGTAACTTGAAGTGAAGTTTAAAAGGTCCAAACTTTCTGAATTAAATAATAAGAAAGCAACGATGATACAAGGAAAGGATTCAGTAAACTGTAAAAGTAGCTTTGGGGAGTACTGTGAGCATGACAAGTACACTGTACTCAAGCGAAACTTTCTCTAAGGACAATGAAGTCTGGATTAGATTCTCTAATTGTAGGCATCTTGCACATCAGGAATGTACTGGTTGACACGAAAAACTGCGAGAAATGTATCACTTCTTGACTTTTGAACCTAATTTGACATTTAACGTTTGTAATAATTATGTTAAATGTCAAATTAGGTTCAAAAGTTAAGAAGTGATACATTTTTTTCCCAAACTGAATATATTTCACTTCATAAACGTGTATCTTCTGCATTTAACAATGTCCTTTAATTTGCATATTCTTCAACGACATTATGTGTATTCTTAGGTTGCTGTTATTGTGGTCTTCAGTCCTGAGATTGGTTTGATGCAACTCTCCATGCTACCCTATCCTGTGCATGCTTCTTCATCTCCCAGTACTTACTGCAACCTACATCTTTCTGAATCTGCTTGGTGTATTCATCTCTTGGTCTCCCTTTACGATTTTTGCCCTCCACGCTGCCCTCCAATGCTAAATTGGTGATCCCTTGATGCCTCAAAACATGTCCTACCACCCGGTCCCTTCTTCTTGTCAAGCTGGGCCACAAACACCTCTTCTCCCCAATTCTATTCAATACCTCCTCATTAGTTATATGAACTACCCATCTAATCTTCAGCATTCTTCTATAGCAGCACATTTCGAAAGCTTTTATTCTCTTTTTGTCCAAATTATTTATCGTCCATGTTTCACTTCCATACATGGCTACACTCCATGGAAACACTTACAGAAACGACTTCCTGACACTTAAATCTGTACTCGATGTTAAATTTCTCTTCTTCAGAAACGATTTTCTTGCCATTGCCAGTCTATATTTTATATCTTCTTTACTTCGACCATCATCAGTTACTTTGCTCCCCAAATAGCAAAACTCCTTTACTACTTAACGCTTCCCCGAGGTCGGCTTCTACCAGTTTTTCCATTCGTCTGTAAATAATTCGTGTTAGTATTTTGCACCTGTGACTTATTAAACTGATAGTTCGGTAATTTTCACATCTGTCAACACCTGCTTTCTTTGGTACTGGAATTATTATATCCATCTTGAAGTCTGAGAGTATTTCGCCTGTCTCATACATATTGCTCACCAGATGGCAGAGTTTTGTCAGGACTGGCTCTCCCAAGGCCGTAAGTAGTTCTAATGGAATGTCATCTACTCCCGGGGCCTTGTTTCGACTCTGATCTTTCAGTGCTCTATCAAATTCTTCACGCAGTATCATATCTCCCATTACATCTTCATCTACATTCTCTTCCAATTCCATAATATTGTCCTCAACTACATCGCCCTTGTGTAGACCCTTTATTTACTCCTTGCACCTTTCTTCATTCCCTTCTTTGCTTAGAACTGGGTTTCCATCTGAGCTCTTGATATTCATACAAGTGGTTCTCTTTTCTCCCAAGGTCTCTTTAATTTTTCTGTAGGCAGTATCTATCTTACCCCTATTGAGATAAGCCTCTACAGCCTTACATTGATCTTCTAGCCATCCCTGCTTAGCCATTGTGCACTTCCTGTCGATCTCATTTTTGAGACATTTGTATTCCTTTTTGCTTGCTTCAGTTACTGCATTTTTATATTTTCTCCTTTAATCAATTAAATTCAATATTTCTTCTGTTACCCAAGGATGTCTACTAGCCCTCGTCTTTTTACCTACTTAATCCTCTGCTGCCTTCACTACTTCATCCCTCAGAGCTACCCATTCTTCTTCTACTGTATTTCTTTCTCCCATTCCTGTCAATTGTTCCCTTATGCTCTCCCTGAAACTCTGTACAACCTCTGGTTTAGTCAGTTTATCCAGGTCCCATCTCCTTAAATTCCCACCTTTTTTCAGTTTCTTCAGTTTTAATCTACAGTTCATAACCAATAGATTGTGGCCAGAGTCCACATCTGCCCCCTAAATCTCTGTCTTACCATAATATAATCTATCTGATACCTTCTAGTATCACCAGGATTATTCCATGTATTCTTAGGTAATAAAAATAAAGCCGATCTATCTTACTTGGTTTCGTTTTCCTGAGCTTCACTAATACGGGAGTTCTCTCTGCTGCAGCCTGTACTGGTTCTGAAACTCTATTTGCCGGTCTTTCTAGCTTCTTGAGTATACAGGTTGAACAGAGTTGGAGAAAAACTGCATCCCTGCAATATGGTTAATTAATCCGAGAACTTCTGGCTCGCAGGAAACAAGAAGCGACGTTGCTGAAGCGACGGCACTTCTCGGAAGCAAGCGAGGAACGTTCCGGGATCACAGCGCTCATATTTTAGTTCCGCTGCTGTATGTAACGAATTCCTGCATCTAAGGAGCAAGGGAATGTGCAACCAGTGTAACACAGCTCGTGTGAGGCCAGCCCGTGGCAGCAGTTTGCGGGAATTAAACACAAAGGGCTGCGCCCTCGAGCAGATCCTCAGCATGATGAAACTCGGCTCGCTGTGGGCGCTTTGTAATCTAACGAGATGAGTCCTTTACCCATGCCGGCCGCGTGGTCTAGCAGTTCTAGGCGCTCAGTCCGGAACTGCGCGATTGCTACGGTCGCAGGTTCGAATCCTGCCTCGGGCATGGATGTGGGTGATGTCCTTAGGTTAGTTAGGTTTAAGTAGTTCTAAGTTCTAGGGGACTGATGACCACAGATGTTAAGTCCCATAGTGCTCAGAACCATTTGAACCATTTTTTTCCTTTACCCATCGTTCACTTGCAAAAACAACCAGCTCGGTCTCAGGAACATTACTGAAATTGTGCACGCGTTGTGTGGTAGAACTCCACATTGACAAAGCACTTTTCTAGGAAAATGTACAACTAGTAACGTTCTACTCCCTGCAACAGTAACAGAAAGAACTCTCATCGAGTAACAAGTCTTTATTGCTCACACTGAACAGTTAAGAATATTGTAGTGTACAGTTTACCTCTTTATCATATCGTTTGCTGTTAATCTCTTCATCTTGACGTAACTACTGGAAGACTACGTCGAATGTTTCACGTAATTTACATTTTACCTGCTTCTAATATTATTTCCCCTGACTTCTCGTTCCAGGCTTAACGGATCTGGTAAGATAAAATGTGCTCTCGACTGTGGTATCAGCAATTATTAATAGCAGTCATGTAGGCCTGTCACAAAGTAAGATATTTCATTGTAGGTAGGCTATTTAGATTTTTATGTTGGTAACGCCACGTAGCGCTCTGTATGCAAATCACTGGCTGTGCTGTGGGCAGTCTGTGGCTGGTTTGCATTGTTGTAATATTCGCTATTGTAGTGTTGGGCACTTGGCTGTTAACAGCGCGTAGTGTTGCGCACTTAGAGGTGAGCCGCCAGCAGTGGTGGATGTGCGGAGAGAAATGGCTGAGTTTTCAGAGCGGATGATCTGGACGTGTGTCCATCGGAGACACTAAATTTATAAGACTGGATGTCATGAACTGATACATATATTATGACTTTTGAACACTATTAAGGTAAATAAATTGTTTGTTCTCTATCAAAATCTTTCATTTGCTAACTATGCCTATCAGTAGTTAGTGCCTTTAATAGTGAGAATCTTTTATTTAGCTGGCAGTATTGGCTCTCGCTGTATTGCAGTAGTTCGAGTAACGAAGGTTTTTGTGAGGTGAGTGATTCATGAAAAGTATAGGTTATTGTTAGTCAGGGCCATTCTGTTGTAGGGTTTTTTGAAAGTCAGATTGCGTTGCGCTAAAAATATTGTGTGTCAGTTTAGTGTTGATTAGAATAGGTAAAGAGCGAAATGTTTGATTATGTTCAGTTCTGCTCAGCTGTTTGAAAATAAATTAATGTAAGAGGTTTATCAGCACAATAATTCATTAAATTTTCTAAGGGGAATTTTCATCACATATGTGACAACCAAGTTTTATTATCAAAATGATTATATTTGTGTTCAAATACATAGGACCCCAGAGCATAGCGATCGTTGGATATACAAATGTAAGAATGCAGCGATCGGTCACGAATAATCTGAATTCGTTGCAGACTGATTTAGACTATGAAATAGCCATTGTCAGTGCATACATCGTATTCGTATTATATCATATATGCTGCTTATTTTTCTCAGTATGTTTATGTGTGTGACTATCTACCGAAATCAAGGTAATATATCTTTCAGCATGTGACCATATTGAATTATGTATGCAATAAATTCAAAATAATTATGTGTATTCTAATCAGCAACTAAACAAACAATGCTACTATTTATTTTACCAGTTCTGACAACACGAAATATTTGTAACTACACATAACCCAAAAACCTTCTTCCACAGCTTCCACAGATGATAGGGAGCATTCGTACACTCTTACTCATGTTCTGGTTACGCCTGACGAAGAAAAGATGCAGCACACAGTAGGGAAGGAGGAAATAAACGAACTTCACAGGTTGGCAGGGTATGTGACGTTAATTCAGTGGCTAAAACATCGCGTTAAATTTGGAAGGAAGCATAGGTGTATGCACTAATTCAGTTTGGATCATAATGATCTGCCCTCACCTGACGCAGCCCGTCAATCAATAGACTGTAGAGTTGAAATCAATAACGGACCAAGTGCCAAAAAATAATTTTTTTTTTAGTTAGACCCAGGAAACCGTGCTAAGTGCCATAGCCAACAACCTGGAAAGCGGGCTAATCGTTACGATCATTTCTAATAGTGCGTGTAAGGCCAAAAAGATGGCACTAGCTGTATGTTCCGGTCCACAGGAGAGGTTTAAGTGGGCTAAGTGGCACAAAGCTTTGCCGTTGTTTGCGAGTATTGTCTTCGACAGTACTGTGCAGCTACACTCCTTTAGTTTGTTTTGTTTGCTAAACTCACGAAAGTACTTTGTGAAAACGATGAATTTATACAGTGATACAAGCAGAAAAAAGAAGGCGGGAGACTCAGTATGCGATGAAAGAAAGCTTTTAAGAAGTGAAGGAAAATCTTACAAGACCTGTAACACCTCGTTAGTAGAAGCAAAAACTGAGCCAACAGAAGAGATCTGTTCTATGTATTCATTACTAGTATGTAATGTTATTACTTAATACTTGGGCGTTTTGTGGAATTTTTACAAAGGAATGACTTACCTGTTAGTTTATTAGCCTCTATGATGCCTAAAGAAATCTGTATCCTACCTTATTTCATTTCATCTGCAACTGCAAGCATTAGTTTGCTTGTGTATCATATAAACAAAGAAAAGTTCTGTTCCAAGACTTTTACGCCCTCAAAGATTGTGTGAAACAAAATTCCTATTTGATGGGTTTGATGATAGTTGAAAGTGCGAAAAGAAGGCGTCATGGTAAGTATAAAAATCCCAATGACAGCAGATGGCAAGCTACGGTTTGTTACTCGTTGCCAGATGGAAAGCGTAACATTGTACAGGTCTGTGACAACACTTTTATGCGTGTTTTCGCAATAACAAACCGCAGAATCGAACTCCTTGTGTCAGCAAAGAAGAAAGGAGAAATAGTTTTACAGAAAAGCGGGGTTATAAAGTAGAAAGGAGCAAGTTCACATAAGCAGATGAGAAGCTTATTTTTGAGCATGACCACTAATTTCTAAGGATACAGAACTCCTGAAAATAGACGTTGACTGTGGGTATTGCATCACACACGCAGTCCCTTTGACTGTTCAAAGATGTCACTAAACCCGCTCTAAGATGCAAACAACGATGCATGAGCAGTTAGTGTTAGACGGAGTGGGTCCGACAGCCATCATTTCCGGTCATTTCACAAGGAAGGAGGTATATGACTCGTTTTTCTATATGTAGTTCAGCCATGCCTAGACTGTACCGCGGTTCGTTCCATCGCGCCCGCATTTTTACTTTGTACCAGGATTGGCTCTCAACAAGGGAAGCGTCCAGGCGTCTCGAAGTGAACCAAGGTGATGTTGTTCGGACATGGAAGAGATACAGAGAGACAAGATCAGTGACATGCCTCGATCAGGACGCTTCTGCTGCAGTGGATGACCGCAACCTAGGGATTATGGCTCGGATCATTCGTGAGAACAACGCCACCATGTTGAATAATGCTTTTCCTGCAGCCATAGGACTCAAACTGTGTGCAGCAGGCAGCATGAAGCGCAACTTCACTCCCGACGTCCTTGGCGAGATCCATCTTTGCGACCATGACACCATGCAGCGCGGTGCAGATGGGCCCAACAACATGCTGAATAGACCGCTCAGGTTTGGCATCACATTCTCTTCACCGATGAGTGTCGCATATGCCTTAAACCAGGCAATCGGCAGAGACATGCTTGCAGGCAACCCTGTCAGGCTGAACGCCTTGGCACCAATGGCACCCTGTACCATCACGTGGGGTGATACGCTAGTATGGCGATGACGAATACACGCTTCCAATGTGCGTTTACCGCGATGTCGCCAAATTCGGAAGTGACCATCAGGATGCTGTAAACAGAACCTGGATTCTTCCGAAAAAATCACCTTTCTGCCACTCGTGCACCGATGTTCGCCGTTGAGTACACCATCGCAGGCGCTCCTGTCTGTGATGCAGCGTCAAGGGTGACCACAGCCATGGTCTCCGAGCTGATAGTCATGTTGCAGCAAACATCGTCGAACTGTTCGTGCAGATGGTTGTTGTCTTGCAAATGTTCCCATTTGGTGACTCAGGGATCGAGACGTGGCTGCACGATCCGTTACAGCCATGCGGATAAGATGCCTGTCATCTCGCATCAGATTCGGCAAGCGTAAGCCATTTGTAAAGTCAAAGACAATATGCCTCCAGCCGACTGTATTCTGTCGAGCCGTACGTCTTACCACGCAGGGGCCGGTATTTACCTCTTGTGCAGACAATAAAGCTTTGACTGGTCTTGGTCAGGTACTGGGATCGTGTTTTTCGGTTGGACGCCACATGTTGTATTTCATGTTCAGAGCACTGCCTTCCCGTGCTGGACATCGAGCAGAATTGATTTATCCCCTTCTCTTGTATGTTTGATATGGCCGCATTCGATCAGCAACTTTTAGCATATTGGTGAGATTGTAACATGTTGCGATGATTCGGGTTGTATTCACGTGATTGGAAATCGCGAGAGTTTTGATGTAAAAATGTGTCCTTTTCGTGTTGTAGTTTGCATTTTGCATTTACGAGGGAGGTCAGCGAGGCCAACGACCTCGCTGCAGTGGTAATACATGTTCCCATCAGATCACTGAAGTTTAGCGCTGTCGGCCTTGGCTAGCACTTGGTTGAGTCGCCGTCCGTGTCTGGCGAGTGCTGTTGGTAAGCCGACCATACTAAGCTTTTGTGAGGTCAATTGAGGAGCTACTTGATTAAAAAGTAGCGGCTCCGGTCACGAAAACTGACAACGGCATTGAGAGCGGTGTGCCGATCACAACCCGTCCATATCCACATAGAGTGACGTCTATTGGGTGAGGATGACACGACGGTCGATCGGTACCGTTGGGTCTTCTGAGGCCTGTTCGGAGGTGTTTCTGTGGAAGTATAATGCTTTGTTCTCGGGTTTGCTCTCATCAGCAGACATGGTGATCTAATTCATTTCTGAGTTAATCATCCTCAAATTCTCTTACTACCAATGACATTTTTCAAAAGCTTGTAAATTTACTTTAATGTATTCTTGTTTTGTGGTATTCGGAGGGGATCTTAAATGTTCTATTCCGACGTTTGTGTTCATCCTTGATGGCTACTTTGTATAACGCGTATCTTCATAAATTATAAGGGATTACCCATGTGTTTGGTCTTCGCGAATTCATTAGGTCCACCTTTTCCCTTGTTCATAAGTTCCACCACGTCTACGTTACATCCACGTTTGAATGATTAAGATTTGCTATATGCAAAATGTCATTCACCTACTTCTGTTACCATCTGCTCACGGGCTGTGCTCTATGCGTTAGCAGCACTTGGGTAACAACTTTTCACTAAAGTATGTAAGGCGTAAGAGACCGCTACGGTTGCAGGTTCGAATCCTGCCTCGGGCATGGATGTGTGTGATGTCCTTAGGTTAGTTAGGTTTAAGTAGTTCTAAGTTCTAGGGGACTTATGAACACAGCAGTTGAGTCCCATAGTGCTCAGAGCCGTTTTTTTGCGTAAGAGAGGCGGTAGGAATGGCGTCTACGTAAATTATTGATTTCTTCAGACAAGCTCTTCGTTTTCAAGGTATTGGGTAGTGTATGGCACAAATGGCAAACACACTTTTTTTGCACTAATAGAGCCTGTAAGGCCCAGGTCTATTAACACCCTTTACGCCAGGACAGTAGGATATTTGTAGTCTTCTTAGCAATTCAGAACTCAGAACTGTTATTTCCGAGCAACCTCCTTACCCACACCATTTTGTTGTGATTTGTCTTAGTTCTTCCACCTCCGGAATTTAAAATCTGATCTCATACCGTGATATCAATTGATCATATTCACGGCAGGAAACATGGACTGAAAGCAAGTTCGTAATGTTACATAAACTATCAGGTACAGTTTCAACTAGGATGGCACGCTTACCATAGTGACTAAACACCATTCGTTAAAACGGCGGAAGAACTATGCAGTTATTCACTTCGATCTCAGTACGACTTTGAACGAGCTTTACTGGGAATGAGTGAACTAGAAGACATGTGTGTCGATTATTGTTGTAGTCGGTTATTTGTACAAACTGTTTCTTAGACTCAGCAATAAACATTTTCAGTCCAGAAGCCTAAACGTAAACATTTCAAAGACAGGGTGTCTTCATCTTCAGTCTCAAAGTAGTGTAGTAGTGAAATATGTCTATTACGCATCGGGTAACAGCTATTTATTTTGGGAAAGTTGAATCACCCTCCTTTCCGTATCACGGCTTAAGTGTTTTATTGACATGTGAATATTTCATATTGCCTGTCATGAGCATAGATTATTAGGATACGTATCTGTTTATTTCTATCATAACGACGACTGTACATTTCCTATCTTGGAGATTTATACACGAAGAAGTGATCTGAAATCACGGAATCGGTCGTGTTGCTGCAAAAGTTCATATACAGCTGAAAGCGATTCATTTCAGAAACATCATTCGTATCTGTTATCGATCCTCTCCATTAAGACCCGACTGACAGATTTAAAACTCAACAAAAGGCAAGAAGTCCGCAGCTCGTGGTCTCGCGGTAGCGTTCTCGCTTCCCGAGCACAGGGCGCGGGTTCGATTCGCGACGTGGTCAGGGGTTTTCACTTGCCCCGAGGTGACTGGGCGTTGCTGTGTCGTCTTCTTCATCATCATTCATCCACATTACGGTCGGAGTGTAACGTGCGCGTGGGGCACACAATACTCATTAAAGCCTGTACTATGGTAAGTGAGTGGGGTTCACCTTATGAGACAGGATTTTCGTATAGATATCGACCGCGTGTACCTGAATGGTGGCAAATCAGACTTACACCCACTCTGTAATAACAATGATCCGGCAAGTAAGTTCGAAATGCAATTACACGTCAGTATGGACCAAAAGCAACACTGAAGATGCTACCAATTTAATAATAATACGGTCGCCAGCTTAATTGGGCACTAACTGAGTTTTTTCCCCTTACCAGTTGGTATATATTCGTGCAAAACAACAAGTAGTAACACTGCATAATATAGTAGAATTTTAGAATCAGAAAATCTATTGAACTGATAGTTTCACGTTCTGTACTGATATGGAAAAAACCATGAATACATAACACTACACTATAATGTATACTAGAAGACTTTATACGTCTATTAATCTGATTAAAATCGGGCATAGGTTACCCTAGAAATAGCACTTTCGAGCCACACACAAAATGTCAATTTTGATAATGTAAAACACTGATAAGTTTTGACTTTTATATTGACTTTAACTTTTGCTGGTCAAACTAATTTAGAACACTTCAGAATTCAAATGAATAAAAAAGAAAGGGGAGGGGGGGGGACCGTGAAACTGTTATGATCACTATATTAAAAAAAATTGATTACTGAAATTATCATGCGTTCAAGATTTCCAGTATATGAGTTACAACTCTTTTTATCTTATTTACTTCTCATTTAAATACCTTTATATCTGTCTCGAAATAATTAAACTTCATTACTATATCAATATTAAAGTTATCTTTCAACTTCGTCAGACCTTCGTCATTCATTTACTGGTTCATTAACAAAACAGTTCTTTAAACACCATTCTAACATAACTAGGTCTGGAGGTAATTATTATTAACACAAAATTTAATTTTTGATTTCGGGACACTCGGATTGCACAACATTTGGAAAGGACCCTGTCTAGGTTAGTTGTGAGGATAATTAAATGAGGGGAAAGTTGTGGTAAAATTTAGATTATTATTGAACAGTTCACTCAATGGTCCATACGAATACAGTACTAAAAGTTTCAACCTGCTTTTATCGATGCGGCGGTTGGCGAGCGGCGAGATGGCGAGGCACAGAGCACACATACAACCACAGGTATGGCTCTTGACGTATCGGCACTTTAATTCTTCTTAGCGACGCCATACTTTTCCATTTAGTGCCTATGGACTTTTGCCATGCTGTGTGGGCGTTGGAACGGCACACCCGAGGCTCAGTGAAACTACGTCTTCCAGGAGAGCCTCCTCGCTCCAGAAGGTGTTGCTCAGACCAATGCCAAACTCCAACTACAGCTGCTGAGCCCGTTGTGCCGTGCAGTTCCCGTTCGCATTTTCCCGCGCTCGCCTGCCATCCACCCGAGGTTTTGCATTCTACTTATCCTAACACACTGCCTACGTATGGACCAGACGCACATTTACAATTTTAAACATCTTACAACAGTTTCAAAATTCGTTACATTTCAATTCTATTACAATATTGCTTGACATTTGACATATACATTAATATTCACATTGAAACTTGTTTACAGTTTTCTTAACGCAATGGCATGAAACAAAAAACAAATGAAATCAGAACATCAATTACACTAGTTTATCGCAAAATCAGAAAAAAAATTTACTTATATGTACAATAGTACAGCGTCGTTGTTGTTACAGGAGGAACGTCAAACTACCTTGGACCTCGCCTAGTACGGCGATGCGTGTCTCCTGCATCGTTCCCCTACGCTCTGTCATTCCGCTGTGAGCTATATCTGCAACAGCATTGAAGCACTATGCCTCGTCGACGTGTCTATCGTCAATGTCGCCATCGTATGCTAGTATACAAACACATAATTAGCCTCGAGAATAAACTTGGCACAAATGGACGTAGCCACAGGGAGTGCTGGAAGTGGATGATTTACTCTCGCTATCGTCCGATGTGAGAACGCCTCTCTACCTGGACTGGAATCATTTCCCGACCGAGATGTCATCGCCGATAAGACCGGCATTGTGGAATAGATGCTAAGACCCAATCTAGACCTAGTTATGTATATAGTAATATGCCTTTTACATTGTATACCCGCTCGTGTCGTAAAGTTAGTAATGATGCATGGGACTTCATTTTCAAAAGAGAGAAAATAGCGTGGCGGGGCGTGTTATAACTATAATTCATTACAGTCCACCTACTTTAATAGGCTTCTTGTTGCCTGCCCCTTCACTTGCACTGATAGGTACTGGCCGGCCGCTGTGACTGAGCGTTTCTAGGCCCTTCAGTCCGGAACCACGCTGCTGCTACGGCTGTAGGTTAGAATCCTTCCTCGGGCATGCATGTGTGTGATGTCCTTAGGTTAGTTAGGTTTAAGTCGTTCTAAGTCTAGAGGACTGATGACCTCAGATGTTAAGTCCCATTGTGCTTAGAGCCATTTGAACCATTTGATAGGTACTAGCTCAGACGACAAAAGCAGCGTTGAAGCAAATTCGGCTCAATACTCACCAAACAAAGGCCGAATAATTCGAACTTGGAGGTAGCATATGTAAGGTGCTAAATCTTCGGGCGCTTGGGATACTAAAATAAACATGCCTGAAAATGTTTAAAGGTAAACTAGTTTGGTTTTATCGCCCCCATAACATGTTCTAAATGACTGTCAACTCCGCGTTTACTATTAAACTTATATTGGCGTAAGTCAACGGCTGTTTTTACTACAAGTTCTCTGCTAAAGTAGCCAGAAGCTTACCAGTCCGACCCAAATAATTTTCACATTCTATACAGTCACTGAAACACAGATCTTTACCAATTACTGCCACAAGTCGTTCTGTGGGCGTCGTAAGTGCTCGTCAAAATGTTCCGAGATCTTATCGAAAGCCGACACGAAAACGAAAAAAAAGCCTTAAAAATGAAATACTAACTGATTGCCAACAAATCTGCTGGCAGTTTCTAAACGAAAGGATGCCTCACATGAGCGATAATTGCTCAAGAATTTTCCCATGCGTACATTTTACATAATTCTTGATAATATAAAACATTCACACTTCAGGTATCTCCTCAATACACTCTCTCAGTCTCTCCACAACACTCACGCAACAAAACGAAGTTAAATAATAATTTTTAAAGTGTTTAGTATTACATCAAAAAGCCGGCCGCTGTGGCCGAGCTGTTCTAGGCGCTTCAGTCCGGAACTTCGCTGCTGCTACGGTCGTAGGTTCGAATCCTGCCTCGGGCACGAATGTGTGTGATGACCTTAGTTAGGTTTAAGTAGTTTCTAAGTCTAGCGGATTCATGACCTGACATGTTAAGTCCCATAGTGCATAGAGCCATTTGAACCATTACATGAACAACAATTGTAATGAAAGCAAAGAAAATTCAGTGAAAATAACGTCTATGAGTTGATTCATTTTAGTTACAGTTTCGACAGTCTCAGTTTCGTAATACCAGATAAATTACTATGGCTCTTAGGTAATTGTATATATCTCGAAAAAAAGCTGCTCTTCTACTGCTGGCTACATGCTACACGACAACACACACCTTTCATGATCACTTACTTCACTGCAGAGAGGAAAGACTCGGAAATAATTTGCTACGTTACAACAGGATTTCATGTAAACTGTTGGAACGTGTTACTAAGCGAGAACCTGTTGTTTCACATTCTGCTTACCACGTACCCTGTAGCTTTAGTATCCTCATCTCTCCTTTCGCAGCGCTGCTTTCCAACGAAAGGCGAGTAATTTCTGGCGGGAAACAGCGCTAATTAAAGACAAAAGGTCGCTACCGGCAGACGTGTATCAGCCGGAGGCTTCCGCCTTGATGAAAGCGCGACCGCAGCCAGTGTTGCCGTAATTCAAACAGGCGCGCCAATTCTCAGCATTCACTGACGGTAATAACGTAGCACTCCCCAGGGTATTCCGGTTATTCCTCTCACTGCTACCGCCTTAATTCCGAGTAAACGCTATCCCACAACAAGAGAAAAGGTGCCACCTGTTTTCTGTTCTTCTGTGCGGCGGAACTCGACAGCTTCTAAATCGAAAACGACGTAGAACCATCGAATAAAGGGGACGTCGAACAGATGTGCAGAACTATAGACCGATATCTCTGACGTCCATCAGTTGTAGAATTTTGGAACACGTATTATGTTCGAGTATAATGACTTTTCTGGAGACTACAAATCTACTCTGTAGAAATCAGCATGGGTTTCGAAAAAGACGATCGTGTGAAACCCAGCTCGCGCTATTCGTCCACGAGACTCAGGGGACCATAGACACGGGTTCCCAGGTAGATGCCGTGTTTCTTGACTTCCGCAAGGCGTCCGATAGAGTTCCCCACAGTCTTTTAATGAACAAAGTAAGAGCATATGGACTATCAGACCAATTGTGTGATTGGATTGAAGAGTTCCTAGATCACACAACGCAGCATGTCATTCTCAATGGAGTGAAGTCTTCCGAAGTAATTATGATTTCAGGTGTGCCGCAGGGGAGTGTCGTAGGACCGTTACTATTCACAATATACATAAATGACCTTGTGGATGATATCGGAAGTTCACTGGGGCGTTTTGCGGATGATGCTGTGATATATCGAGAGGTTGTAACAATGGAAAATTGTACTGAAATGCACGAGGTTCTGCAGCGAACTGACGCATGGTGTAGGGAATGGCAATTGAATCTCAATGTAGACAAGTGTAATGTCCTGCGAATACATAGAAAGAAAGATCCCTTAACATTTAGCTACAATATAGCATGTCAGCAACTGGAAGCAGTTAATTCCATAAATTATATGGGGAGTAGGCATTAGGAGTGACTCAAAATGGAATGCTCATATAAAGTTGATCGTCGGTAAAGCAGATGCGAGACTGAGATTCATTGGAAGAATCCTAGGGAAATACAATCCTAAAACAAAGGAAGTGAGTTACAGTACGCTTGTTTGCCCACTGCTTGAATACTGCTCAGGGGTGTGGGATCCGTACCAGATAGGGTTGACAGATTAGATAGAGAAGATTCAACGGAGAGCAGCGCGCTTCGTTACAGGATCATTTAGTAATCGCGAAAGCGTTACGAAGATGATAGATAAACTCCAGTGGAAGACTCTGCAGGAGAGACGCTCAGTAGCTCGGTACGGGCTTTTGAAGTTTCGAGAACATACCTTCACCGAGCAGTCAAGCAGTATATTGCTCCCTCCTACGTATAGCTCCCGAAGAGACCATGAGGATAAAATCAGAGAGATTAGAACCCACACAGAGGCATACCGACAATCCTTCTTTCCACGAGCAACACGAGACTGGAATAGAAGGGAGAACCGATAGAGGTACTCAAGATACCCTCTTGCTTGCGGAGTATGGATGTAGATGTAGACGTAGAATGTCAGCAGAGTATATGGCTAAATGTATCTTATTTGGTATTTCGTTAGTAAGAGATTTTCCCTTTCCTTTTGCATATAAATCCGTCTACATTTCTCAACTCTTCACCTACCATTGTGACTCAGAGGGCAGCCCGTGAATTTTAATATCGTCTCTATTAGTAACTATAAATGTTGTTTTAATGAAATTTTATTACCTTTCCTGGCCGCGCGGAGTGGCCGTGCAGTTAGAGGCGGCATGTCACGGATTACGCGGCCTCTCCCTCCTGAGGTTAGAGTCCTCCCTCGGGCATGGGTGTTTGTGTTGTTCTTAACAGAACGTAGTTTAAGTTAGTTTAAGTAGTGTGTAAGTCTAGGGACTGATGACCTCAGCAGTTTGGTCTCTTAGGAATTCACACATTTTGACCATTTTTAATCTTCAAGTTACTCATAATTTTGGAAAAAAATAATGAAAGTTGCCTATGGCCTTATGTTAGGTGAACCCTTCCCGTACAGGCCTCGCAATTTTTCAACAAACAGATGTCTCTCTGCGAAGCGTCTGTTACGCCATCTGCCATTGTTAAGTCGCGCTGTACTTCTTTCACTGTTCAAGAGTCCTCAATGTGATAAGTGTATGTTTACTTTCGTGCGTTATTGCATAACAGCTGTCTGTTCCCCAAACTGAAAATGTTACGAGGAAGAGGACTATCGGATGAGGAGATATGGGAATTATTGGAGCAGTCTTCTAATTCTGTAAACCCTCCTAGTGAATGTGAGCCTTCCAGTGATGATGATAACGAGACAGATGTCGCTGAACACTCAGAACTTCACGAATGTGATGATCATGAAGTATCCCTTTACGAAGATGGAGAAGAATAATTTAGTGCAAATTCTGTTGAGTGTGACCCATTGTTTTCTCAGAATGGGAATGAAATATGGGCTACAGCTCCCCAACCTGAAATTTTTGGTAGGTGGAGCAAAATAACATTGAAAAAAGACAAGGGGACCTACAAGTTATTCGATTATGATCTGTCATAATGAAGAACCTTGTTTTACGTTGTTCTTTCGTGCACGTCTCACTGAAATGTTTGTTTGTGGACCAACAATGGATGTCGAACCGTTAACGAGGACTGGGTTTATATGGATATGCATGAAATGGCAAAGTTTTGTGGTGTTGTGATTCTGATTGGAGTCCATAAGTCAAGAAATGAAGATATCAGTCATCTTTGGAGTGCTGAGAATGGCCGACCACTGTTCAATGGAATTATGTCTCGCAGCCGCTTCCGTGCTGTTTAGAGGTTGTTGCGCTTTGACAATGCAATGAGTACAGGTCAAGCGATGAATTGGAATCACTCAGAGAAGTGTTTGAGATGCGGGAAAGTACCCTTAGGGACGCCTAAATTCCAGGTTTGGGTATGGCCGTGGATGAACAGTTTGTCACATTTCGAGGTCGCTGTCCGTTTCGACACTACATCCCATCAAATAAAGTTTTGGACAATTTGCGACAGCGTAACAAGCTACTCCCGGAAGATGAAAGTGTATTTTGGGAAGGAGACTGAGAGATAACGTGTGAAAATCCTGGTGATTTAAAGAGAAAAGTCTGGGCGTAATATTACCTGCGGTAATTTCTTTACATTTCTCGACTTAGCTCACTATTTGTTGTCAGAAGATCTGACACTGGTCGATACTATCTGAAAAGACAAAAGAGAACGACCTGTCGACTTTAATACACCTGAAGGACGAGAAGTATATTCTCCATTACTTGGTTTTCAATCAGATCTGATGACAGCCTCTTATGTGCGTAAGAAAATCAAAGTTGTTACCGTCCTTAGCTCTCTTCCTGATCAACCAACGACATCATCATCGTAAGCAAGGAATCATGAAGTTATAATGACATACAATGCCACAAAGGGCTTCGTTGATACCATGGACCAGACGACGCAGTACTACAGTGTGAAGGCTTGAATATGATTTATGTAAATGTAGCGAATGCGTACATAGTACCAATAACAAAATGTGACGTTAGACCTCCATCACCAGTTTGGAAGAGCAATTAGCACGTGTAAAGAAGTGAATGTATTCATTAATAGCATCGGATCCAGGAAGGGTTGTGAAACCACCGGCTAAGAAAGGGAGAAGACGTGCATATTGTGTAGTGAAGAAAAATAGACGAAGTTAAAGTACATATTATAAGTGCACCAAACCTGTATTCTCGGAACATTCTGCTGTTGTCTAAACACCCCGAGCAAATTTGCAATAAGAATAAAAACCGCCTTTAAGAGTATAAAAATTGTCTTTACAAAACGTAAACTTTAAATAAATGAAATTATTTTAAAAGTATTTGTACCTCTTTAATCTCAAACCGTTTTCACCAACAAATTCCTTAACCCCAGGTTTTGACTGTTAATTCATGCATTCCGTACAAAAACTGCACTTAAGCTACATGGCCCAGGTATTCGTAATCATAGCTCTTAGTTATTGACACAGTTTTTAGACTACACTAAAGAAGCAAAGTGCACGTGTAGGTATTTCAGTATTCGTTTATATTGGACATTCGTGAAGAAAAAAGACTGCTCATGCGATATTTGAGTAAATAATTATGTAGTGATATATTCTGATATTGTTTTAAGGAAATGAGGGCACCTGATGTAACCACAAGCATTGTATTTTCTTTGTTAATCCAAGATCACATAACAAGTTTACCTATAGACTATTTCAATGTAATGGAACATGTTAATAATAATAATAATAATAATGACAACAAACCTGTAACTTCTCTACGTGGGTGAAAGACAGACGGTGCCAAATCTGAAATCTTGATTGGTGTGCAATAATTAGGCACAATGCTGCTGATAAATTAAAAGCCCTAAACTATGATGAAGGTCTTGTAGAAAATAAGCGATTAGTGCTGATCTTTTATTATAATATTACTGAACGGAGAACAGATGTAAGAATCAGTTAACAGTACTACTGACCTTTATTGTGTAGCTCAGTTGCAAACGGAGAAATTTGGGCAAATTACGGAAAGAAAATAACGCCTGGCATGTATATCAGAAGCCATCACATGCTAGTAGCGTCATGGATTCAGTATTTGAACGAGATTTTTCATAAAGCTTCCGGAAAATGTGACAATGTAGCAGTGTAAGGACTGAAAGAGTCTTACTTCTCAAAGGAGAGCATTACAGTGCTCTATGTGAATTAATGTTACATTGGAACTTCAGTGAATACTTAATTCTAGTGATACAGAAAGTGAATAGGGCGCCTTTAACGTGTTATGAATGATGAAACACTGACGGAAGTTGGAAGTTTTATACTTTAAAATTCCTGACCTAACTTTACCAAACTGACACAGCAATATTTCCATGACTGTGCATAATTAAAATTCCAACCTTACACGACCTTACTTCTTAGTATTTTCGGTGCAAGAAAAATCCGTTCCTTCAGATGAACAATGGTGGGGTACATATGGCACAGAGAGTTGTCTGTATTACAATTATTTGGAAATTTATGGTAAGATCTTATGGGACCAAACTGCTGAGGTCATCTGTCTCTAAGCTTACACACTACTTAATCTAAATTAAACTAACATACGCTAAAGACAACACACACACACACCCATGCCAGAGGGAGGCAGTATTACAATTATTTCAAAAGGAATGATGACCAGATGGGTTTAGGACAAGCCTGTGACTATTACAGTAGGTAAGGGCGCAAGGGATGCACTTCAAGGAAATTTTTTGGGTGTTTATACTAGCGCTGAAGAACAGACGGAGAAGATCACATTAAATCCAGGCAGAAGTTCCGGGCAGCGTGCCACCATGAACCGTCGTGAACAGTTTACTGAAGACGCAATGTACAGGAATACAAGAACTGTATTCCCAGTTGCGAATTTGATCAGTTTCCAGCTGCACAATGTATTGGTGACAATAAAAATCTGTCCCGGACCGGGACTCGAACTCGGATTTCTGTCTGAAGGACGCAGCAGAGTACGTCGTAAAGACATAGGTACTGCAATATAGAACAGTAGTTTAACGGAAGCTGAGAACTATAGCTGCCATGCGCCGTTTACTACTTTCATCCTACAGCAGACAGTAAAGACTTATTTGATGTAGATCCAGAGTCAACAGGGACCCTGAGTAGCGTTCTGCGATGTCCCACTTTGTGTCTCACCCTGTTTGTGGCCGTCAGATCGACTTTTCTGCAAATGACCTGGTGAAAGCGTCTTGCGGGATGCATACTCTCCAGTTCCTCGTGTCGTGGTATGGACTGACACTGGGTTTTACAAAAGGGTTGACTTGGCATGTTATTGTTGAAGTGAGACTGAGTGCTTCCCACTTTGTGATAAGCATGGGGATCTCTATTGTTATGCCCTTTATGGTACTAATTATAGAAGGATAATGCAAGAAAGCACGTTGCTGTTCACACCCAACCGCCTTGAGAACGGTATAAATCCTTGGCTATCCTGTCCATTAGCCCGATTTCCCACCCACAGAGCACGTCTGGGATTCCGTGGGAAGTTCGTAAGTGCTTGAAAAATGCCATTATTACCGCCACGCACTACTGATAAAATTCTTTATTTGAGAACCAGATGCTCAGACGACCGAAACTGCTTGTTAAATAAAAAATTAAACCAACTGAACTGACACATTTGTTGCACGCATAGTAAAAAGTTCCTGAAGATGACATACCGAGTCTGTTTGCTTCCATGCCACAAGAGTGTGTTTGTGGCTGTGGGTGTCGGATTTCGCACTGATGGACACTCTAAATGGACTAGAGGGACGCCCCGGCTGCGCCAGTGTTGGTTTATCCATTCTGCTCACGATGTCCACCAGGCCAGTGTCTTTCCGTCGCAAATGTAATCACAAATGAACGAAAACATGGGGTCCTTCACAAAGCCAACTAGGGTCGGTGTCCGGTTGTGCTTGAGTTTAAAATGTCAGGGGCGTTAAGTAAGTAATGCAACACCTTTCTTTTCTGCGTCAGTTTCACTTGAAAAAAAATGTGGAATTCACTATGGGACATCATGGAATATTCTCGCTTCCGCCTCTTTTGTTCCTTGAAGTTCCAATAGGTGTCGGCGATATACATATCTACAAGGGAGGTGAATTCCAAGCAGAGAGTTGGTATTGAGTTTATTTTGATGAGAACCAGACCATCGCAGATATTCATAGACACTTGCAGAATATCTAAGGGAGCTGGTAGTGAACAAAAGCACAGTGAGTCGTTGGGCGACGCTTCTCCCAGGCACCCTATCTCAACCACCCTACTGCTCTGATCTAACACTTTATGACCTGATGACCCCATCTGTTTGCCCCAATGAAGGATACACACTCTGCGGAGAGCAGTACGTGGATGACGATGCGTTACTGATGCGGCTCCCATGTCGACAAGTAGAGAGGTACCATGCGGGCATACAGACCCTCCGAGTAAGGTGGCGTAAGGCCGTCATATTGAATGGAGATTATGTTGAAAAATAGGGTTTTAGTAGCGATAATAGTTGGGAATAATATGATATGTTGGAATCTTGAATAACACAAAGCTAATTTCAGAAAAATGTTACATTACTTATTGACCACCCCTTGTATACTAACCGCAAAGAACGAGTATTCGCGAAATGACTATTAAGTATAGAGAGTGTCCCAGGAGGAATGGTCAATATGCATGAATATAACATATGACCTATTCCTAATGATTTCCGAGATAAAGCACGTTTAAGGTACACTGTTATTTATTTTTTATTTTATTCAATGCGTTGTCAGTTTTACACATATATCCATGTACAACAGTTAGTAAATATTACAGCATGCCATTTTCAAAGTATCCATAGAAAAATACATATTTGCGATGCCTTTAAACATTATCGCACGCGTCACATCGTAGTTATGGTACTGTTCACAGTAACTGTTCGAATATCCCACCATATACTTCAAAGCATTTGTCGACTCCTCGTAGAACACGTTGTAATGCCTCTCCAAGTGCCCCTGTCTGTTTCACAATCATCCTTGAAGTAAACTGCAATCCGCGCGGCCAAAGTAACGTTCTTAATGTGTTTAACAAACGTATTTTCCGAAAATTTCATGTAATTATGTCCCGTCATTCCCTTTTCTAAAATGACAGAACTTATGAACTTGACTGTTACCGCAGCAAAAATTGTTCTAAAAACGAACCTAGAATAGGTTTACACAGTAGAATGCGGATTTTCCTGCTACCATCCATGTTGTTGATTCCATTCTATGTAAACATGTTAATCGAAGCAAATGACGACTGTCATTTAACCAGTGAGAAAATTCAAGTCGCTTGGCGTGATTGTCAATGTGAAGATAGTGGACACGCTGTACGTGAGATGGCAGCAAGTTTTCCGCATGTAACGTTCGCATTACACATGTCAGTGGGACTTTGTCAAGTGCAGAAGCGCCATATCACTGACTGCGCAGCCTTTTCCGTCGGAGGTTCGAGTCCTCCCTCGGGCATGGATGCGTGTGTGTGTGTGTGTGTGTGTGTGTGTGTGTGTGTGTGTGTTTGTGTGTGTGTGTGTGTGTGTGTGTGTGTGTGTGTGTGTGTGTGAGTGTTGTTCTTACCATACGTTAGTTTAAGTAGTGTTTAAGTATAGGGACGGATGACCTCAGCGGTTTCGTCCCTTAGGAATTCACACACCTTTGAACTTTTGAACAAGTACAGAAAGTTTCCATGTGCTAATGGCAGGACTACGCTGCACCATTTTAAAAATGTTTGCTGTTCCTGCACTGGTTATTAAACGAAACGTTGTTGTGGTCTTCAGTCCTGAGACTGGTTTGATGCAGCTCTCCATGCTACTCTATCCTGTGCAAGCTTCTTCATCTCCCAGTACTTACCGCAAACCACATCCCTCTGAATCTGCTTAGTGTATTCATCTCTTGGTCTCACTCTACGATTTTACCCTTCACGCTGCCCTCCAATGCTAAATTTGTGATCCCTTGATGCCTAAGAACATGTCTTACTAACCGGTCCCTTCTTTTTGTCAAGTTGTGCCACATACTCCTCTTCTCCCCATTTCTATTCAATACTTCATCATTAGTTATGTGATCTACCCATCTAATCTTCAGCATTCTTCTGTAGCACCACATTTCGAAAGCTTCTATTCTCTTCTTGCCCATACTATTAATCGTCCATGTTTCACTTCCATACACTACACTCCATACAAATACTTTCATAAACGACTTCCTGACACTTAAATCTATACTCGATGTTAACAAATTTCTCTTCTTCAGAAACGCTTTACTTGCCATTGCCAGTCTACATTTTATATCTTCTCTACTTCGACCATCATCAGTTATTTTGCTCCCCAAATAGCATAACTCGTTTACTACTTTAAGTGTCTCATTTCCTAATCCAATTCCCTCAGCATCACCCGACTTAATTCGACTACATTCCATTATACTCGTTTTGCTTTTGTTGATGATCATCTTATATCCTCCTTTCAAGACACTGTCCATTCCGTTCAACTGCTCTTAGAAGTCCTTTGCTGTCTCTGATAGAATTACAATGTCATCGGCGAACCTCAAAGTTTTTATTTCTTCTCCATGGATTTTTCTTTTGTTTCCTTTACTGCTTGTTCAATATACAGATTGAATAACATCGTGGAGGTGCTACAAGCCTGTCTCACTCCCTTCCCAACCACTGCTTCCCTTTCATGTTCCTCGACTCTTATAACTGCCATCTCGTTCCTGTACAAACTGTAAATAGCCTTTCGCTCCCTGTATTTTACGCCTGCCATCTTTAGAATTTGAAAGAGAGTATTCCAGTCAACATTGTCAAAAGCTTTCTCTAAGTCTACAAATGCTAGAAACTTAGGTTTGCCTTTCCTTAATCTTTCTTCTATAATATGTCGTAAGGTCAGTATTGCCTCACGTGTTCCAATAATTCTACGGAATCCAAACTGATCTTCCCCGAGGTCGGCTTCTACCAGTTTTCCATCCGTCTGTGAAGAATTCGTGTTAGTATTTTGCAGCTGTGACTTACTAAACTGAAAGTCGGTAATTTTCACATCTGTCAACACCTGCTTTCTTTGAGATTGGAATTATTATATTCTTCTTGAAGTCTGAAGGTATATTGCCTGTCTCATACAACTTGCTCACTAGATGGTAGAGTTTTGTCACGACTGTCCCTCCCAAGGCCATCAGTAGTTCTAATGGAATGTGGTCTACTCCCAAGGCCTTGTTTCAACTTAGGTCTTTCAGTGCTCTGTCGAACTCTTCACGCAGTATCGTATCTCCCATTTCATTTTCATCTACATCCTATTCCATTTCCATAATATGGTCCTCAAGTACATCGCCCTTGTGTAGACCCTCTATATAATCCTTCCACCTTTCTGCTTTCCCTTCTTTGCTTAGAACTGGGTTTCCATCTGAGCTCTTGATATTCATACAAGTGGCTCCCTTTTCTCCAAAGCTCTCTTTAATTTTCCTGTAGGCAGTATCTACCTTACCCCTAGTGAGATAAGCCTCTACATCCTTACATTTGTCCTCTAGCCATCCCTGCTTAGCCATTCTGCACTTCCTGTCGATCTCATTTTTGAGACGTCTGTAGTCCTTTTTGCCTGCTTCATTTGCTTCATTTTTGTATTTTCTCCTTTCATCAATTAAGTTCAATATTTCTTCTGTTACCCAAGGAGTTCTACTAGCCGTCGTCTTTTTACCTACTTGATCCTCTGTTGCCTTCACTACTTCATCCCTCAGAGCTACCCATTCTTCTTCTACTGTACTTCTTTCCCCCATTCCTGTCAATTGTTCCCTTATACCCTCCCTGAAACTCAGTAGAACCTCTGGTTCTTTCAGTTTATCCAGGTCCCATCTCCTTAAATTCCCACCTTTTTGCAGTTTCTTCAGTTTTAATCTACAATTCATAACCAACAGATTGTGGTCAGAGTCCACATCTGCCCCTGGAAATGTCTTACAATTTAAAACCTGGTTCCTAAATCTTTGTCTTACCATTATATAATCTATCTGATACCTTGTAGTATTTCCAAGATTCTTCCATGTATACAACCTTTTCTCATGATTCTTGAACCAAGTGTTAGCTATGATTAAGTTATGCTCTGTGCAAAACTCTACCAGGCGGCTTCCTCTTTCATTTCTTAGCTCCAATCGATATTCACCTACTATGTTTCCTTCTCTTCCTTTTCCTATTCTCGAATTCCAGTCACCCATGACTATTAAATTTTCGTCTCCCTTCACTACCTGAATAATTTCTTTTATCTCATCATACATTTCTACAATTTCTTCATAATCTGCAGAGCTAGTTGGCATATAAACTTGTGGCTTCGTATCTACCTTGGCCGCAATCATGTGTTCACTATGCTGTTTGTAGTAGCTTACCCGCACTCCTATTTTTTTATTCATTATTAAACCTACTCCTGCATTACCCCTATTTGATTTTGTGTTTATAACCCTGTATTCACCTGACCAGAAGTCTTGTTCTTCCTGCCACCGAACTTCACTAATTCCCACTATATCTAACTTTAACCTATCCATTTCCCTTTTTAAATATTCTAATCTACCTGCCCGGTTGAGGAATCTGACATTCCACGCTGCAATCCGTAGAACGCCAGTTTTCTTTTTCCTGATAACGACGTAATGTGCTGAAAATTCTGGTAAACACTCTATGAACAGGTACTGGACGTGGCAGGGAAAGCGGCGACAGTATTCTTCGACAGCAATAGGAAACTTACCATCGCAGAAGCCGTAAACGAACACCTGTCTGCACATTCTTAATTAGTGCAGAAGTGTAGCATCTTAGCCAGCTCATGCACAAACACAGTCGGTGCTTCTCTCTGATGCACTCTCAATCCCTCGCACTACTTCACTCACAGCACACCATGAACAACTGCACAATCTCTTTTCGTGGCAGACAGACATCCCCAAAAAATGATATGAAGCAATGAGGTAGGCTGCACTACAGTAAAACGTCAAGTAGGTCAGATCGATAAAACACATATATAGGTGCCACTACAAAATGTACATTAAATGTCATCTGCCTCGACAATCATTCGGAATAGGGAATATGTCTGTATGAATTTTTTGCTTCAAAAGATCGTTCCTCTCATACCCCTGAATATTTACCATCCCTGCTGCGACACCACGTGTATCACGACGCTCTTTGATAAACCTGGAATGCGTGATGTATTTCAGATTGTTTAAGCGTGAGATCTCGAATGTCTGATGTCTTCCTGATTACGTACGCGTGAATATGACAAAAATTTGAAACTTGCTCGGCCGGTTGGCCCCAGCATACTGACCATAAACAAACATCATTTGTACGAAGGACACATTGTTGAGCCACGTCAGAGTATCACTTGCTGCTATGCCCCTTAATTATATGTAGCCTTCCCCCTACAATTTTTGTCTTCTACCGCTCCCTCTAGTACCACGGAAGTTATTCACTAATATCTTGCCAACGTCTTATCATTTGGTCTTTCCAGTATTCTCTGTGTCCCATATGATCCTTTCTTCGGCAATCCCGAGCTGATCTTCCCCATTTATTCTCATTCCACCTACTTCTTTTCCTTTTCCTTTAGGACTTTGTCCCACTACAACACGTGGTCGGCCTTATTACTGTGTATTTGGCAATATTAGTGTCAGTGGGTGACCAGCTGCCATTCCTGTCGCCACCCTGTACCCCTCGGGACGGAATTATTGTACCCCAGCTGTCTGCGTCTAGAGTAAGCCATGGAATAGTGCGAGCATTTTAAGATGTCTGCGAGTCGTGTAACTGAGGCGGGATATGGGGACCCGCCCGGTATTCACCTATTGGAACGTGGAAAACCGCCTAAAAACCACATCCAAGCTGGCCAGCATTCCGACCCTCGTCGTTAATCCGCAGGGCGCATTAACGCTCTCGGCTAACATGACGGATATCTATTCTCATTCCACCTAATTTTCAAAATTCTGCTATAGCACCATATCTCAAACGCTAAGATAATTTTTTCCGGTTTTCCATCAGTCCACGATTGTTTACCATACAAATACTTTACTCCACACATACATTCTCATAAATTTATTACTCAAACCAAATCCTATGTTTCCTACTAGTAAATTTCTCTTGAGCAATACTGCCCTCTTTACTGCTGCCACTCTGCTTCTTCCACTCCTTTCTTCGTCTATCACGTTTTGTTTTCCTTCCAAAGTAACAGTATTCCAAAATATCGTCCACCTCGTGGTCACTAGTTTCGATGCTAAGTTTATCGGTAATCTTAATTCTGTTACTCCTTATTACTTTTGCCTTTCTTCGGTTTTCTCTCAATCCATATTCAGTACCCATTACACTGTACATTCTATTCAGTATGCCCTGTAATTCTTCTTCAC
The DNA here is from genome assembly GCF_023864345.2 of Schistocerca serialis cubense. Classification (NCBI taxonomy): domain Eukaryota; kingdom Metazoa; phylum Arthropoda; class Insecta; order Orthoptera; family Acrididae; genus Schistocerca; species Schistocerca serialis. The sequence goes on from NC_064646.1 coordinate 4,710,445, forward strand.
TTCCACTGATGATATCAATGTCACCTGCGGACATTCTTTGTAACAGCTTATTGTCTAGTGATTTATGTTGTTGGCTTTGGATCTGGGTGTCCCTGGTTCGATATCTGCCAGGTTCGGAGATTATCTCCTCTCGGGGACTGGATGTCTTTGTGGTCCTAATCATTTCATCTTATGATGGCCGAAGTGACGTCAAACAGAAAGACTTGTACTAGACGGCTGAAATACCCCACATGGGGTCCTCCGGCCAATAATGCCATATGATCATTTCATTTTTTAATTGCTATCCTGTCACCACGAATTTCAATAACGCTCTTAAACTTCCATTTTTTTCTGTCACTGCTTCTGATATAGCCACCAGAGTTCCCAGAACTACTGAAGATAGACGTTGACTGTGGATATTGTACCACTGACAGAGTCCCTTTTGACTGTTCAGAGATGTCACTAAACCCACCCAAAGATGTAAACAACCATGCACGAGCAGCCCCTATCAGACGGAGGGGGTTCGACAACCGATCAGTTCCAGTCATTTCACCAGGACGGAGGTACACAGCTCGTGTTGTCTGTGATTCAACCGTGCCCGCGGTTCTATCGCGTCCGCATAGTTACATTGTGCCAGGAAGCGCTCTCAATAAAAAGTGTCCAGGTGGCTCGGAGTGAGCCAAAGCGATGTTGTTCGGAAATGGAGGAGATACAGAGAGACAAGAACTGTCGGTGACATGCCTCGCTCAGACCTCGGGGCAAGGGCAAGGGCAACCACTGCAGTGCATGAACTCTACCTACGGATTATCGCTCGGAGGAACCCTGACAGCAACGCCTCCATGTTGAATAATGCTTTTAGTGCAGCCACAGGACGTCGTGTTACGACTCAAACTGTGTGCAATAGGCTGCATGATGCGCAACTTCACTCCTGATATCCATGGCGAGGTGCACCTTAGGAACCACGGCACCATGCAGCGTGGTACAGATGGGCCCAAAAATACGCCGAATGGGCCGGCATGGACTGGCATCACGTTCTCTTCACCGATGAATGTCGCATATGCCTTCAACCAGACAATCGTCGGAGACGGGTTTGGACGCTACCCGGTCAGGCTGAACGCCTTAGGCACACTGTCCAGCGAGTGCAGCAAGGTGGAGGTTCCCTGCTGTTTTGGGGTGGCATTATGTGGGGCCGACGTACGCCGCTGGAGGTCATGGAAGGCGCTGTAACGGCTGTACGATAGTGCGCGATAGTGCAACCATATCGGCAGCACACTGGTGAGGCATTCGTCATCATGGACGATAATTCGCGCCCCCATCGTGCACATCTTGTGAATGACTTCCTTCAGGATATTGACATCGATCGACTAGAGTAGCCGGCATGTTCTCCATACATGAACGCCGGCCGAAGTGGCCGTGCGGTTAAAGGCGCTGCAGTCTGGAACCACAAGACCGCTACGGTCGCAGGTTCTAATCCTGCCTCGGGCATGGATGTTTGTGATGTCCTTAGGTTAGTTAGGTTTAACTAGTTCTACGTTCTAGGGGACTAATGACCTCAGCAGTTGAGTCCCATAGTGCTCAGAGCCATTTGAACCATACATGAACCCTATCGAACATGCCTGGGATAGATTGAAACGGACTGTTTATGGACGACGTGACTCATCACCCACTCTCTACGCGGAATCGCCGTTGAGGAGTGGGACAATCTGGACCAACAGTGCCTTGATGTACTTCTAGATAGTATGCCACGACGAATACAGGCATGCATCAATGCAAGAGGATGTGCTACTGTTATTAGAGGTACCGGTGTGTACAGCAGTCTGGACCACCACATCTGAAGGTCTCGCTGTATCGTGGTACAACATGCAATGTGTGGTTTTCACGAGCAATAAAAAGGGCGGGAATGATGTTTATGTTGATCTCTATTCCAATTTTCTGTACAAGTTTCCGTAATTCTCGGAACCGAGGTGATGGAAAACTATTTTTATGTGTGCACGTTGTACAGTAGTGACGAAAGACTGTACCCCTGTCTTATTCTCGCTGTAGTACGAGCACTACGGTCTTGTTCTTCCACTCTTATCGTTCTTTCTTGGTTCTTGCACATATTGCACATTACTCGCCTTTCGATACAGATTAAGCCTATTTTTCTCATAATTTAGAATATCTTGCATCATATTACAGTGTCGAATTCATTTTTGAGGTTAACGGATTGTATGAAGATGTCTTGATTTTTCGTAAATGTTGATTCCATCATCAAACAGACCCTCAACATTCTTTTGCATTTTTCATATTCGTGTATTATTCTTACCAGCAATTTTGATTCATGAGCTGTTAAGCTGATTGCGTGATATATTCTGTGGCTAATATTTTCCGAAAGGTGGATAACATCAAATTGAACAGTAGTTTGGTTGACACTTCGCCCACTGGTTTTTGAATCTTCGATGTACTTTTATCTCTCTTCTCCCTTACTTGACTGCAAGTCCCTCAAAGCTCTCTTAAACACTAGCTCTAATACTCTATCCTCTCTGTCTTCCACATTAACTGACTTTTCATCTTCTATCACGATGTGACATAGTTATTCGCTCTCGTACAGTCCTCCAGGGTACTCTTTCGATCCATCCGCATCTCCTCTGCGTATATCAGTGTAATTCCTATTGCACTCTGCTTTTAATTTCACCGATGGCGGTATTATTTTATGAAACGCTGAACACAGCTTCAACGGACATTACTTATTCTATTTCTTCACATTTTTCTTGCCACTCATTGGTATTAGTTTCTCTGCACTTCCTATTTAAATCGTCGTTAAGCAAGGACACTGCTGTATACTTATATTTCACTGAACATGATTTTACATCCTTCTTTCGTCGACCAAACGAAATCTTTTTCTGTTACCCAAGGTTTCTTCACAGTTGCCTTCCATGTACCTATGTTTGTCTGTCCAGTTTGATTCTTCTACTGACCTGCCTACTGTGGTATAAATTATCGCTGTATCTACAGCCTCTGAGAACTGTAAAGGCATATCATCATTCCTCAGCGTCTCAGCATCCCACTTCTTTCCACATATTCCGGACGATTCTCCTAAATATCATTATATCCTTTATTGGTACTAAATTGTGTTTCGAGTCCGTACATGTTCCTGGTTGCGCCCTACAATCCAATGCCTAGTGTTGAGATCTCTGTCTGACCATGATGTTATACAGTTGGAATATTTACGTGCCTCCAGGCCTTTGCCAAGTATATCTCCTGCTCTTGTGATTGTTGAGCAGTATATTCGCTGTTACCAGCTGCAATTTATTGTTGAACTCATCTTTCTCTTCTGTCATTCCCGTGACCATTAAAATGTTTTATCGTAACTCTGTCTTGTATTCCTACCGCGACTACCACGTTCCAACCAACCATGGTTACTAGAATATCAGCTCCCTTTACATCCTGAAATACCATTCATCATCTTGTGCCTTTGTCATTTCTAGCTTAATTATTGTTATTGATGTTGGTGTGCTGTCGATTCTGTCTTGATAACGTTTACTTATTATCGGTGTTGCTTCTCTTACTATACGAGGACACTGAAGCATGTTGTCAAACACGTGGAAGTGTTTCTGTAGTATGCTCTGTTGTTAAATTTCCTCAACTTCAGTAATTTTAACAAAATATTTACAAGTTAACGATCTGCTATTCGCAATAATTCGATACGACGTGCTTAATATTATCATATTGTTTTCGGCATACGTAATTGTCTATATTTTTATGTCACTTTACAATTACCTTTGGTCTACCGTACCTCTTCCCTTCTTTCTTTCTCTTTTAGTAATTAATGGATTTGATGATAATGCAAAAAGGTTTAAAACCGATTATACAGTTCAATAAAAATGTGACAACGACGGTGTTGGTCTTGCTGTAAATGAGAAGCGGTCACGCTGTGCTCTGGTTATCACGTCTTCAGTTATGCGATATCGTTTGCTTATTAAAAGTGCAGCTAATCACAGAGGTCTAGTATGAGCTGTAATTAACGTATGACAGCGAAACTTTATACACATTCTAATACATTAATGTGGAACCGATTAACGTTGAAAAAAAATTAGTTCCAATTTTGGGCACCAAGTGCATATCTGGCGCCGTGAATGCAAGAAAAACTGATTACAAACTGGATGCAGGCATGAAAGGTCAAACAAGTGAGAAAGGCATAATGTTGTTTTATTGTTAACCGCTGATAACACAACTTGCTCAATCAGAGCACTGGAGACGTCGACGAGATGCCGTACAGCGCCAGATTTCCACGTAGTGGCCAAAATTTGAACTAATTTTGTACCCACTGTAAACTGGTTCCGTGTTAACGCATTAGCGTATCTATCAAGTTTCTCTGCCATACGAGAATTACAGCGACCTCCATGGCTCGCTAGTGAGATCAGTCTGTAAGCTGTCAGTCGTTTATTACCTGAACGGTTGTCATTCCGAAAATGCCATCTAGTGGCTTACTGTGACCGTCTCAACCTATATGAATTATGAATCGAAGGGCAGTATGTGCATATAAGTCTACCAGAGGAAATAGCACTCTGAATTCCGCTATCTTACGTAACTGCCTAACTCTCAAACGGAAAGTCATCGATTGTAATCACTTTCTTCTGACGGGTAAGTGACTCACAAATTGTATGTTCTTCAACACCAGCGACGAAACAGGACGTCTCCGTACGCCCTTTATGCATTGCTACAGGCGAAGAGCTGCACCACTATTGCTATTGTTTTATGAAAACAGCTTTATGAGTAAAGCCCGTCTCACCTTGTCTAGACCCATGTTGACTGTCTGCAAATATAATGCACGGTGATCCTTATTTTCCTACCTTACGTCCCCGTATCGGTACCAGCACCTAGCGGCAGTTCATGACACTAACATTACTAACAAATTAAATACTGCAGCGCGGAGTGTGAATATGGTTTTTATTAAGTTGGGTACCCAAACGGTAAACAGTTTCCCGTCTACGCTGACTCAAGCTTCAGTTGGTGTGGTCAGCGTAGATAGCTACCATTCAGTGGACTCAGGTTTGATTCCTGGTACTGCCAACGAGTTTTCCATTGTAGGAGGAATGGTACGTGGTGTGCTCTGCCTCGTAGTGCCAATTGAGAATCTACTTGACCGCGCATTAGCGGCTCTAAGGTCTGGAAAATACTCAAAACAGCCGGAGAGCGGTTTGTTGACAAGATGCCTTCTATAACGCATCCTCATGATGTCACCGTCAGACAGAGGAATTTTTCAGTGTGTCTTTATGCTCACGTTCGCCTCTCATCGGTGTACAGATATGACAATAACGAGACAGGGTTCGGATTCCACGCTGAACTGTCGGTCATCATTCCTCGATAGTAAAACTGTCTAGTTTTAAGGCGCACACGTCACCCAAGTGGCGCCTAACTGGAAGACTTGCAGATAGGCTGCTGAGCATCCCTCATGTGGTAATCGCAGCCGTTATACCTTTAGCGGTTTACAAGAAAGGGTATACGCTCCAAAATAAAATTAAATAAATAAAATAAAACGACAAGCCACGAAAGAATTATCCGAATCGGACAGAAATCAGTATGTGTGACGTTCATATAAGATAAACAAATGGTTGCACATTAGGTCGCCCCGACCGCTGAGTGATGCCGGCACGGTAGCTCAGCGTGTTCGGTCAGAGGGCTACCTGCCCTCTGTAATAAAAAAAAAAAAAAAACGGAGTTAACCGATCAACGACGAACTTAAACGGGTGTCATACGACGTCCGCGCCGAGCAGATGCAACGAACGAAAGCGAGCAAAATGAGATTAAAAAAAAGGAAGTGGTAACCCCGACGGATTGCCGGGCAGAGGGGCACTGGTTCGATTCCCAGTTGGATCGGGGATTTTTCTCCACTCAGGGACTGGGTGTTGTTTTGTTACCATCCTCGTCATCGTGTTGTGTTGCCTCCTTCATAATCTCAACCACCGGTATGGCATCAGGAAGGGCATCCGGCCACCCCTTAAATTAACCTTGCCGGATCAAACATACCATGCGGACCCTGTGGCAGTGCGAGACACAGTGTGGGGCGGCTGGTGGAATTAATTGTTGTTTATTAATAATAAATGAAGAATGTAATGTATAACAAATGCTGCGTTTCCCAGCCGATGCACCATATAAGGGGCGGCGGGTGGAATTATTGCTGTTATTTGAAATGTAGAATGTAATGTAGAAAAGATGCATTTCCCGGCCGATTAACCATATGTGGGGCGGTGGGTGGAATTAATGGTTGTATAAATGTTCCTCTTATTTATGCTGTCTTTTGCCGTTCTCAACACTGGCTCTCTAGCTACAATATTCGCAATCAGAAAGTGATTAGCAAAACGTCAAGCCTCTAATTAGAATTCCTAGTGCCCACTTCATCTGAGACATACACTTATAGCTACAGCTTATAGCTCTGAGGAATTAGGAGATTGTCTGGGATTCATAATCAAAAACGATCCTGTATAAACGTTCGCTTTATTCTGAAAGTCACAGATAAAAAAAAAAAAAAAAAATCCACACAATCCAACTACCAGAGCAGTTCAGTCTAATGCGCTGATGCAACTATAACTGTCCAAATTAAATATGTAAGTGAATGCTCGCCGTAATTTCATGATAATGCTCATCAAACGCCACGCTAAATAATGGTAGAATGTCTGTCCCGCGGCAGCACGTGAAAATACGACATATGCAAACTGAAGATAGTTCATTAAAGTCATCCCAGAATTAACACTTCACTCGAAAACGATTTCATGGTTACACGTATCCCGAGCAACTTATTACGGCATCCGAGGCTGTTTACAGCAATGATACCGACGCGACGTGACTCCCGGCACAGGTGGTGTGCTATTCAGCGTCTGGAGAGAACTGGGGCCTTCTTCTCTCGCGCAGCGTTCTTATATATAAAGCCGCGGTGCGGACGGCTAAGGGAACGCCTGATCAAATCGGCTCTCCCGACCAGCCGCTGGGCTAGTAATGCACCACTTCAAGTTATCGAATAAATCATCGCTCCCTTTGCTGATGGTCGATGAATCTCTCAATTTAAATGAGCAATCAGCACATAGGTAAGTAATCATAATTAAAGTCTGATGTGGCTAAGTCAATTATTTAATTACACTACATGCAGTAGACGAGTTCTGAACTCGCCCTTCGGAGATACGCTATCGCTATAGTTATACAGTTATTCAGTTGAAACTTCTCACATCTTTATGAATATAGTGGATCTCCCTTCTACTTAAATTTAAACGTCCTAGCCTTATTTATTCGCCTACTTAATCTATCTTGCTTCCTTAATTTCTAAGACAAAAACCAGAAAGTCATGAATTTCTTAAAATTTTTAATTTGTGAGATCCTGAATACTTTTTCTACTAAATTATTATGAAAAAGGCATCTAAATATAAATTTTTAAGTTTCTAGCTCTTTTCTGTAGCGCCAAAGATTTTCACAGAAAAACGTCCAAATTTCGAAAATGGTTAAAGTTATTGAACTGACATTCAACACATATTGATTTAGTATACTCCTAACATGCTAGCAACGTTTCAGGTTATTTACTTGATTTTTAAAGTATTGCGCAACATTTATGACGTCAGAGCTAGTTACAGCAGACTAGGCTGGCACAGAATGGAAAGACTGATGTGAATTTTATACATCGTGAGTAGGCTGCTTCCCTACATCACCCTCTACTTAATTTTTTTTGAATGTTAATGAACGAAAAAAATTTAATTAAAAAAGGGGAAGCAAGAGTACAGCTTAACTCCCTATGAAAATTAAAATTTAAATGTAAACGTATAGAAATATTAAAAGAAATCTTATTACCTACTTCAATTATTTAAATTTCTGGCATGTTCACTGCCTCATAAGCAACAATATCTCTCAAAATTTAAGCAAAATCAATAAAACACTTTAGCATACATATTGCCTTAGACAGACACACATATAAAAATATGTAAAATTATGAAAATCTTAAATCCATTAAATACATTTTTACATACACAAATTCAAAGAAAATAACACACTTATTCATGATACATAAACAGATAGCAGTCTTTTCTAAACCTGAAAGTAAATTTCACAAATCATGACAGTTTCATTTTTACACACGTGGTTGTAGCCGCTTTGGCTGGCGTTCTACACTTCCATTCGCAAGGGTAGAGGAGGGGAAGTTGGAGTGCGTCCTTCACGTTGACTCTAAATTACATGAGGAAAGGGGAGGGGTCACTGTGAGTTGTGTCCAAGTCACTCCATGCTTTCACGCAGCTACCAGGCTGCCATTATCTGGTTTGTCCTGTAGAACAAACAATAAGAGTGCCTCAGACTCTGTTCACTTAATATCTAAGGATGGGTCACAATGAAATGGGGATATAAACATTTTTTCAATATGTTACTGGAACAAAGTTAACAGAACTTTTTCAATTTTACTCTCGCAGTTACTTAACTGTCATAAAATCGGTAAACAAATGGCTCAAAACGCCGTTAGTCACGTTCTAGAGAAAATTTATGCTCAAGGCATACAATCATAAATCCTATTTAATTTCAATTTATTATTTCTGGGCCGGAACACTGAACTAATGCTCGGAACATTCCTGATACATTTGCATTTTATTTACTTAGCTGACTCATCTTTGATTACCTTAATCTTAGGGATAGTATGAGTATATCTGATTAGTAGTTGTCTTCTCAGCTTCTTTGTAAATGTGAGTAACTTGTGGTAATAGTACAGTTCTGAGTGTTCAAAACACACTACGTTTAGTTGACTACTAAATCCACTTATTGGTCCTCTGCTGCTGTGTCAGTTCCACATCTGCAATTATGTACTTATTTCATCTAGTGTATTTATGCTGAGCTATAAATAATGTTTCACGTCTGCCATTATGTTACTCAAATATGTTGCTAGTGTATGTACTTATTTAACACTCACTCTACTAACATTTAAAGCATAGGATAGCACATTTATTTCATATCTATAGTGTATTGCAGCTGATCAGTTTGCTGACGTGGCAATCTATTTCCACTCGATCGGGCGCTGAAACCACAGGTAGTCTCTCTCGACCTACCACTAAAGTGCGTTAAGTAATTATAGACGAGCGTAATGCTAAATTCCTTAAACCTATAGGACACCATGAGCTGCTCTGTCTCATCTAACATAAGGGTACCTATGGTCGCATTCACGCCTCCAATTCATAACCTCAATACATGTAGGTGTGTCCTGTCACACACTACACCAAAATAACGGCCAGCTCCAACCTTATAAATACTTCAGGGACGTGTCCTTCACGTCTCAACCACAAACACTACTCAATTCTATTACAGTGTCATTCCTTGTTACACAAGGTGAGTTCATTTTTATAACTTATCTGCATATTTTCATAACACTAAGCACTCTCTCTTACTATTTATTAGTTAGCTCTAATGAATACACTAGGTTTCACTGCCACTTCAGATCCTGCTTGTACACGAATTCGTATATCTTTTTTAGATATTATTGTGGGACCATTTCCAATAAAACAACACTTTGTACTTACAATATTACCAGGGTTCTATACATTCTTGTTACTCAAATACCTTTGTATCTTAATTACATCATACTTATCTATTGTTTATGTCACTGTTAGGTTTGTCACATTAGGTTTTTCTTCTCTAATCGGTGGATAGAATGGTTACAGAACTCATGGCTTGATAGCCATGACAGAAAATTTTAGTATTGCAGAGAAGGAGTCGAAACTTTGGTGGATAGGAAAGATCAAGAATGAGTGAGATCTGAAATGGAAAGAAGATCTCACACAGCTGGGACTGCACAGCTGCCACACTGTGTAGAGGTTACAGAACAACCTCCTCCCTACAGAATTCATTCACTACCTATGAACTTCTTTAGGACGATCACGTTCCTGAGACCTAATATCTTTTTACTCTTAGGGTACTCTAGACTATATGCATTGGCATGTGGTTTTCCTATGATCCTGAAAGGTCCTTGGTATAAGAACATGAATTTCTTTGTTTCTGCATTTATTTTCTTTGATTTGTCTTTGGTTTTGACAAGGACTAACTGACCTATTTCAAAACTAGTGGGTACAGCTTTTGCGTCATGATGCTTCTTCCTTTCTTTCTCTGTGTTTAGCTTACTTTTACTAAGATTTACACCTTTGTCCCAATACCTCCTATTTTTCAGAACTCGTATAGGCAGCTCCCAAGTTTCATCATTAGTTACTACTTGTTTATCAATAAAAGGTACCGTAATTACTCCGGTTATCAGCAAGACCAATTTTAACTGGCTTCTTTCAAAGTCAACAACACTCTGATATTTTGACAAGAAATCTATGCCAATTAAAACCTCAATACTGAGATTATTTACAATTAAGCATGGATGATCAATTAAATTACCATTAATGTTAAAGGGCAGCAAAGCTTCTTGCTTTACCGTTTTTGACACCTTGCCAGTAGCACCAATTATTCTAAGTCCTGATACCCTCATTACTGTAAGCTTGTCTTTACCAGGTAATGAATCAAAGAAGGACTGAGATATCATACTCACCTCACTTCCACTGTCTAAGAGACAACTTACATTGATACCCAACATATTTACCATTATTATAGGGTGGCTTATTCTAGTTTGTACAGGTGGTTCCTCAAACTCATCCAATAGTTCCTTTTGGATTTGTCTCCAACTAAAGTGATCGACATCTGTCTTCATTACATTTAGGTCAAAGTGTGTAGTGGTTTCCTGAATTACATTTTCAGCTGCCTTTTCCAGTCGGTCTATTAATTTTAAATCGAAACACCGCGTGACTTCATTACACTTAGTTTGCTGAACATGACCCAAATTACTGTAGTCTGAGCGATTCTGCGCCTCCAGACCGGGCATAACACTACAGCTAAACCACTTTCATTATTATCGTCGGGTTCATTCTCAAGTGACAACTGGTCACAGCTACTGGGTTCATCGACCCCCAACAGGCTATCCTCTACACTCTCACTTACCTCCTTTCCTAAATCTATTAGTACAGTATCAACATCCTGCACAGGCACTTTATATAAGAGCAGATCATCCTCATCGTAAATATAAGCATGAAGTTCTTCTGTTTCTTCACCTGACAATTCAGAATTTTGTAGCTTTTCCCTAACGTTACACTGCTACGCCTTCTCTTTCTCTTCCCACTTAGAAAGCGTCTCTAACACGGTACCTATCAAATACTGTGAGTGATCTAATATTTATGCTGTATTCTTAGATGCTACCGACCCCTCATCCACATGTTCAGTCTGAGTATTCTGATCTGTCTTACCAATTACTGTAACTACTGGCTTAGGAAAAATAACCGCCTGGTGAGCGCCAGTGTCCTCATAGACGGGAACTAGTTTTCCTGCCTCGGCCTACTACTTTTTCCTTTATTTGTATTATAGTTAACTGGCACAGCATTGCTTTTCGCACTGTTGTTTACCTACGTAATTTTGTTGGGAACAAAATTACTATCATTTGGATGCGATTGCTGGTTCTGATAATTATTTCCCCAATTCCTACCTTAGGATGGCGAACACTTACTGTTCTGATGTTTATGTTGCCATTCTGCTCGTTCTTAAAATTACTACTAGTGTTATTAGCATTTCTGTTATTACGTGCTTGCTCCTCATTGGCAGCCACACGCTCTATACGTTGCAAATACTCAATGAAACGATCAAGATTGTCTCTAGGGGCAGATATAATTCTCGTTTGCCAATACCATGGCAGTTTGGCTTCAATACCCAGTATTATTATTTCAGGTTTTAGCTTTTCGGCCAAATGTGACAAACGTGAGATCCATGACCTAGCAAACTCTTTTATAGATTCCTTGCCTGCATTGAAGCGTTTTCCACTCCAAAATTCTCTCAACACTTCATTTTGCTTATTACTAGACCAATACTCTTTAATGAAAGCTGTTGTAAATTCCGCTAGTGTTTTACACTTCAACATAACATCAGCCGACCAACGCATGGCCTCACCTGCTAAATGGCTTCTAATAAATGAGATTTTCTCTCGTTCAGACCAAGTTGGTAGAATCACATCTTCAAAATCGTTCCAGAAATCTAGTGGGTGGATATTTTTATCTGGATCGAACCGCAAGAACTGCCGACACCCGATAAAAGCGGCGTTTGCAGCTACAACTTGTTGCATACCAGAAGCTACTGAAGCTACTTTACTCTCAATGTTAGCAATGTTAGTACTAATATTTTCTACTCTCATTTCGACATTATCTACTCTTTGCACAATATGAGCAGTATCGGTTTTTATTGCGTCTACTTCTGCTTGACATATGTTTACTTTTATATTAACATCTTTAAACCTATCTGAGCACAGTTCAGACTCCGCCTCGATCTTTTCTTTTAACTTGTGCTCCAGCTTCGCATCTTCCATTTGGAAGTCTTTGCGAACCTGAGCAACTTTGGATTTTACTGTTTTACCATTTCAGAAAATTGTTGAGCAAACTTTTTCTTAATATCCTCATGATTGTAATCAATTTTATAATTCAAACTGTCCAGATCCTCTTTCAACTTATTGCAACCAGCCTTGAAGGTATTGTCCATTACCTCCAATCGTTTATCAAAATTAGTTTGGCTGGCCACAATCTCATATTTCAATTCAGCCTTATTGGTTCCTGATTTATTGTCCATTACCTCAAACCGTTTATTAAAATTGGTTTGACTGGCCACAATCCTGTTATTTACCTCAATTATATCAGATTTTAACTCAGCTGTCATTCTAGCATTACTGGCAGCTATTGCTTGTAATATTACATTTAAATCACTAGCTCTAGTATCTTTGGGTTGCTCACTAGCTGGCTTTTTATCACTCTCAGGTGACGAAAAACTAGCTCCAACACCAGAATCATCAAAACTAAATGAAACTTCTGATTGATCAGTCATATCTAACTTCTCCTTCTTAAACTCTACCATCTCTGATGACTATTTCGTTTTTAACTCATCAGATAAACTATCATCCAATAAATTAACAATTTCTGATTTATGCTTTACTACAGGGGTCTCTATTATTGAATCATTGCCCTTTTCACACTACTGTCAGGAGACAATACTTCATATCTCACCTTAACATTGCTATTTTCATGCATATTTACACTTGGACCGCTGTCTGGATTTACAGTTCCGTCAACAGACATAGGTTCTGATTTGAGTTTAACCTCAGTTTCTTGTGGCGGTTCCATCGCCGAAAGTCGTTTAGTGCAGGTTAGTAAAAGTTTTAACAGCTTTTCACTTAACTTAGTTCCTTCTGCACAACGTATGACGTTGCTGGCGTGGCGTACCAGGATTACTGATGCGACGCGGCTCGTTGAACTGCAGATGGCACTTCGACAGCTGCTGTGTGGCCCGCTACTGCAGGCGCGGCTCCGGTTGCGCCGGCGGACGACTGCAGTGAGGCGAAACTGGCTTCTCGCGATGCCGGCAGCGCCGCTAGACTCAGTGCCAGCTCCGTCAATCCAGATGCGTTGTTAATCCAATTGCGTCGTCCACATGCACACGTAACACTACCACTGTTCTATTACTCAGTTGCGTGTCGCATTTCACTCCCGAATCCGCATATTTAAAAATCACTTTCACTTTTACTCAGTTTCAATTCCCGGCCGATGCACCATTTTTGGGGCGGCTGTGGTATTATTGCTGTTTAAATATAAATAGAATGTTATGTAGAAAAGATGCATTTCCCGGCCGATGCATCAATTGTGGGGCGGCTGGTGGAATTAATTGTTGTTTATTAATAATAAATGTAGAATGTAATGCATAAAAAATGCTGCATTTTTCTGCTGATGCACCATATGTGGGGCGGCGGGTGGAATTATTGTTGTCATTTACAATGTGGAATGTAACGTAGAAAAGATTCATTTCCCGGCCAATTAACCATATATGGGGCGGTGGGTGGAATTAATTGTTGTATAAATATTGCTCTTATTTATGCTGTCTTTTGCCCTTCTCATCACTGGCTCTCTAACTACAATATTCGCAACCAGAAAGTGATTAGCAAAACGTCAAGCCTCTAATTAGAATTCCTAGTGCCCACTTCATCTGAGACATACACTTATAGCTACAGCTTATAGCTCTGAGGAATTAGGAGATTGTCTGGGATTCATAATCAAAAACGATCCTGTATAAACGTTCGCTTTATTCTGAAAGTCACAGATCAAACAAAAAAAAAAAAATCCACACAATCCAACTACCAGAGCAGTTCAGAGTCTAATGCGCTGATGCAACTATAACTGTCCAAATTAAATATGTAAGTGAATGCTCGCCATAATTTCATGATAATGCTCATCAAACGCCACGCTAAATAATGGTAGAATGTCTGTCCCGCGGCAGCACGTGAAAATACGACATACGCAAACTGAATATAGTTCATTAAAGTCATCCCAGAATTAACACTTCACTCGAAAACGATTTCATGGTTACACGTATCCCGAGCAACTTATTACGGCATCCGAGGCTGTTTACAGCAATGATACCGACACGACGAGACTCCCGGCACAGGTGGTGTGCTATTCAGCATCTGGAGTGAATTGGGGCCTTCTTCTCTCGCGCAGCGTTCTTACATATAAAGCCGCGGTGCGGACGGCTAAGGGAACGCCTGATCAAATCGGCTCTCCCGACTAGCCGCTGGGCTAGTAATGCACCACTTCAAGTTATCGAATAAATCATCGCTTCATTTGCTGATGGCCGATGAAGCTCTCAATTAAAATGTGCAATCAGCACACAGGTAAGTAATCATAATAAAAGTCTGACGTGGCTAAGTTAATTATTTTGGGCGAGAGTATTAATTTATTTACACTACATGCAGTAGATGAGTTCTGAACTTGCCTTTTGTAGATACGCTATCGCTATAGTTATATAGCTATTCAGTTGAAACTTCTCACGTCTTTATGATTATAGCGGATCTCCCTTCTACTTAAATTTAAACATCCTAGCCTTATTTATTCGCCTACTTAATCCATCTCGCTTCCTTAATTTCTAAGATAAAAACCAGAAAATCATGAATTTCTTAAAATTTTTTATTTGTGAGATCGTGAATATTTTTTCTACTAAATTATTATGAAAAAGGAATCTAAATATAGATTTTTAAGTTTCTAGCTCTTTTCTGTAGCGCCAATGATTTTTACAGAAAAACGTCCAAATTTCGAAAATGGTTAAAGTTATTGAACTGACATTCAACACATATTGATTTTGTATTACTCCTGACATGCTAGAAAGGTTTCAGGTAATTTACTTAATTTTTAAAGTATTGCACAACATTTATGACGTAAGAGCTAGTTACAGCGTACTAGGCTGGCACATAATGGAAAGACTGATGTGAATTTTATACAGCGTGAGTAGGCTGCTTCCCTACAACAGGTGCAAGGAAAGAGATAGAGAGAAACAAATGGCTGCAGTTTCGAAAAAATCGGATGATTTATCCAAGAGAAACGGCTTCACAAATCGAACATTGATCGACTTCTGGCCTTTATGCAACCAGTTATTCGGTTTGGCATTGACTCACAGAATTCTGGGATATCCTCTTGAGGGGTGTCGTGCCAAATTCTCTCTAGTTGACGAGTTAGATCGTCAAAATCCCGAGTTTGTAAGATGACGGTGCCCATAATGCTGTAAACGGTCTCAATTGGGGACGTATTCGGCGACCTTGAGACCCAATGTAGGGCTCTGCAAGCACGACGGCAAGCAGTAGAAACTCTCGCCGTGTGCAGGCGGACATTACCTTGCTGAAATTTAAGTCCTGCGTGGTTTGTCATGACGGGAAACAAAACGGAGCGTAGAATATCGTCGATGACCGCTATGCTCTAAGGATGCCGCGGATGACAAAAAGAGGTGGTCTGCAGTGAACTGAAAAGTTACCTCACATCATCTGTTGCGCCGTATGGCGGTGCCAGTCAGCTCGGTACCCCACCGCTGTTCGGTGCGTCACCAGACACGTCTTCACTCGTCATCGGTGTTCAGGTCGAAGTGGGATTTATCACTGAAAACAATTCTACCTGCAGCGCAGGGTAGCCGCGCGGTCTCGGACGCCTTGCCACAGTTCGCGCGGAGGTCCGAGTACTCCCTCGGGAATGCGTGCAAGTGTTGTCCTTAGCGTAAATCCGTTTAGGTAGTGTGTAAGCCTAGGGACCTATGACCTCAGCAGTTTGGTCCCGTAGGAACTTGCCATAAATTTCCAAAATTTACGGTTCTACTCCAGTGAACGACATTCTAGTCCCCGATGACCAATCGGATGATTCCTTCGTGGCCAGTCTTTTCTTTTTCTTGTTTTAGAGGCTATGCATAGCAGGACCTCATAGGTTGTCATCCGCTGTATCATTACAGCACAGCGGTACGTCGACGATATTCTGTGTTCCGCTTTGTTGACCTTCGTGGCAAGTCATCCTGGGCTTACATTTTAGCAAGATAGTGCCTGGTTGCTAACGGAGAGAACTTCTACGGCTTGTCTTCGTATTGATGATGATGTTTGGGTGTTGGGGCGATCAACTGCGCGGTAATCAGCTCCCGTACAAAGTCCCAATTTTTACACAGTCCAGTCTTAACAACTGTCACGAATGATGATGATGAGATGATGAGGACAACAGAAACACCCAGTCCGCGGGCAGAGAAAATCCCCACCCTGGCCGGGAATCGAACCTGTGATCCTGTGATCCAGAGGCAGCAACGCTAGGCACTAGACCACGAGCTGCGGACAGGCTTGTCTTCGTGCTTGCCAAATCCTACTTTAGCTAGCAAGGTCGCAGAATCTCTCCCCACTTGAGAACGTTTGGAGTAATATGTTAGGGCCTTCTAACCTGCTTCGGATTTTGACGATCTGAATCGCCACTTCTACAGAATTCGGCACGATATAAATCAGGAGGACATCCAACAACTGTATTAATTAATGCCTAGCCGAATTACTACTTTCATATGAGCTAGTGGTTGGCCAGTCCGTAATTGATTTCTCAATTTCTGCAGCCCTTTCTGTTGAATAAATCTAATTTTTATGAAATCACAATCACTTGTTTGTCTGTACATGTACGTAACATCTTCCGATTTCTGTCCCATTCGGATAATTCCTACGTGGTGAGTCGTTTTCTTTGTCTTGACGTATATTTAGTAGTGGCTGGAACCCCTGGCGGAGACGACACGGGCTTTAATAATGATCTCGTGAAGATTAACAGTTAATTCTGTAACAACTGTCAATTAAGTTAATGTTACAAGAAGTTAATTGTAGCCTACTACATCCTATCTATTGAAGATTTCATTTATTTCAAAGTATTTCTCGGAAAAAAAGAAATGGTATCTTAAGGGCCGGTTCCTCCGCGCCTTAGACGAAGGTTTTCATACAGTTGTAAGATGTTTGCATCGCTATTAAGAGGAGAGTTTAGATTGTTTGCGTTACATGTATATATAGTAGTGCCGTATCTACTCGGGGAATTAATGGTTTTTACGCTTATTTCTTTTCAGAATTCATTATGGGCATACGCGATCTTAGGGCTAATTTTTCGGGTATACGGGTATTGAGTTTTAACGTTATTTTAAGTGCACTGCGTTTCTACATTAATAGTAATATATATATATATATATATATTAGTGTTTCACATAAACTTAGTGACTTGTGAGTTGTAGTGAATAGAATACTACTGTTTTCGTCTACATAAATTTTGTAAGAAGTTTGTAAATAATCATGAGTGAGAAGTGTTTGAACTGCCGTAGGAAAGCTAGTTCTGGGGTTCTATGCAGCCGTTGTGACAGATGGTTAGATTGGGGAGGTTGTAATACATGGGAATTGAGGAAGTAACTGGGTCTCTTCAATGGTACTGCAAAGTATGTTCAGAGGATAAGAAAATAGCTGAACAGTAGGGGGGCATTAGAGCCCTTAAGGCTGAACTGTATAGTGCTAGGGAGGAGCTGATACGGTTAAGGGGCGGGGGGAGGAGGGTGAAGACAGGTGGGAAGTTTTAGCAAGGAACAGAGGCCACAGGAAGAGAACAATGTCTGACAGTTCCATCATTGGCACAAACTATAGGTTTGCCTTGCTGCCTCAGTTGCCTAAGGAAGAGGATCAGCTAGGAATAACTTCACTTACTTATATTCAACAGATTTTCACCAGGAAACCAATTTTTTCAAAAAACATATAAAGCAGAAGGAAAGTTCTGTTGTTAGGTAGTAGCCATGGAAGAGAGGTGTGTAAGATCTAGTAGGAAAAACCAAGTAACAGATACCAGGTCACAAGTTTTTTCAAGTCCATTGCATGTCTTAGTCAAGTTATAGAGGACATAGGTTCATTGTGCAGGGATTTTAGAAAGCAGGATCATGTTGTGGTAGTAGGTGGAACAGGAAACAGTATTGACAGGGATCGTGGCCACAATAACATTGGATGTGACCAGATAAGAATAGCAGATGCAATGAAACGTATAAATGCTGGCTTGGTTCCTGCTTGCATGCAGTATGATCATCCGCAATTGAATAGCTCTGTTTTGAGGATCAATATAGATTTAAATCAGACGTCTCAGGTAGTTACTTTGTCAGGGATAGGTTTGGTTTCTGTTGATGCTGTTCACAGGTGGGACTTCACCAGGCATGGCTTGAACCTCATTAGGTAAGGGAACGATACATTGGCTGGAGTGATAGTAAAACCTTTAATTCGAGGGGTGCAGGGAGGGCACTGAAACACACGGGACTTCGTATTTTTAGGCTAAGATCAGTATCAAATGATTCAGCATCGAGTGAAATTAAGAATTTCAGACAGGCTGGTACTAGAGATGTTCAATTCTCATAAAAATACAGTAAAAAATAATGGTACTATATCACATGATTCTCATAAAAGAACAAAGAAACATAATGATGGTATATTACATCAGAATATCAGGGTATTAAAAGACAAAGTAGATAAGCTTCTTGTTTGTTTAGAAAATTTAGAAACTGAGTATGGAATAGATGTATTATGGCTGTCTGAGTGTCATATGGTTACAGATATGGAAAAGGTAAATGTAACTGGACATAAGCTTTCAGCACATGTAGACAGAGAATACATTAAAGCTTATCATAGCGTGAAAAGCTTAGAAACTAAAAACATTTGTGTAGAGCAGCATATGGGAGCATGTGCTTGTGCATGGGTGCATGTATGGTGTTATTATAACGTAGCTGTGTACAGGCCCCCAGCTATTTCTGAAAAAAAAAAAAATAGGATTGTTTGTGGTGCTATCTGTCAGACAGAGGGAACCAGATTAATTTCAATCCAGATTTTCTCATAGTCTGATAGAAAGCATGACTTTCAATTTGACATCAGTGACTTATTTTCCTAAGTAGACAGTACAGAAAAGGAGTATCCTGATAGATAATGTTCTTATAGAAAAAGATAAATTTAATCAAATAAAAACATTTCCTGTTAAGAATGATCATTCTGATCATAATGCAGAGCTAGTTACAGTATATAACATAGCTCAATACAATCATGCAAAACAGCCCTCCAAAATAATACATTCAATTAACGATTTAACAACTGCCAATTTTAGGGAAAGATTGCAACAGTTAAATGAGGTACACATGGAACCTGATGCTAATTTAAAATTTAAGCTGTTTCGTGATACCTTTGTGAGCAAAACTGAAAACAGTTTCCCCGGAAAACAGTGGAACTTAATTGTAAGAAATCATCTAAAAAGCCATAGCTTACAAAAGCAATAAGAACACCTTGTAAACAGAAAAGGGAAATGTATCTTATAGGTAGAAGGAGTAATGATCCCAAAACATTCAAACATTGTAAAAGCTTCTGCACTGTATTAACAAAAGTTATTGAAATGTCTAGAAGTATGTGCATTATGTCTGAGACTATCAATTCTGATAATAAAAAACAATTTGGAATATTGTTAAAAGGGAAACAGGGAAACTGAGACCACAAGACCATATTTCTATCAAGTTCAATGAAAAGATCGTTAACTAAGAGTCAGAAATAGAAAATATTTTTAATAATCATTTTTTAAGTTTTGAAGAGAAAGTAGGATCCAGTTGTTCAGTGGAAAATGCAAGGCTGTATATGCAAGAGACAATACCTATGTAATTTTATAAAAAGTAAATTCAATCCATTTCATCTACTAAAATAAGGAAAATAATTAATTCACTCAAAAGTAAAAGCTCACGTTGAACTGATGGCCTTTCCAACAGAGTACTAAATGTTTGTTCCTAACAGCTGAGTAGGATTGTCAACCACATAATTAGTAGCTCACTTAAACAGGGTATGTCTATGTATGGACTGAAATATGCTATTGTTAAACAAAAGGGGATGCATCTGATGCTAACAACTACCAACAAGTCCCACTTCTAACAGATTTATCCAAAATCCTTGAAAAAGTATTGTATTCAAGAGTAGTTTCACATATTTGTAAAAATTAAGTACTAACAAAGTGTCAGTTTGGTTTTCAGAAGGTTTTTTAACAGGAATTGCCATATATACTTTCACTGATCAAATATTAAATTCTCTGAATAACCAAACATCACCCACTGACATTTTTTGTGATCTCTCAAAGGCTTTTGGCTGTGTGACTCATGAAACTTTTCTAGATAAACTTAGGTATCGTGTTACGAGTGCGACAGTGTACAAATAGTTTAATACACATTTAATTGGAAAAATGCAAAAGCCTGAAATTGACAGTGCAGATAGTCTGCAAAAATCAGGTGAGTCCTCTAACTGGGGAGGTATCAAGAGTAGGTTACACAGGGTTCAGTCATAGCTACCTTATTGTTCTTAATACATATTAATGACTCCCTACTCTATATTCATGAAGATGCTAAGTTAGTTCATTTTGCAAATTGTAAAAGCATACTAATCGTACCCAACAAACAAAACATAGGTAAGAAAATTGTAAGCACTGTCTTTCAGAAAATTATTAAGTTATTCTTTTCAAGTTGAGAACACAGTGTATTCAGTTCTGTACAGTAAATGGCATAACACCATTGATAAAAAATACTTTGCACAGACGTCTGCTGCTCATTTCTGAGTGTATGCTCTGATAAGGAAATGAATTGGAAGGAACACATTGATGATCTCCTGAAACGTTTATGTTCGGATACTAATGCTATTAGGATTACTGCGACTGTTGGTGATAAAGTTATCAGTAAATTAGCCTACTACGCCTATTTTCATTCGCTGCTTTCATAAGGCATCATATTTTGGGGTAAATCATCATTAAGAGAAAAAGTATTCCTTGCACAAAAGTGTGTAATCCGAATAATAGCTAGTGCACACCCAAGATCACCTGATAGACATTTATTTCAGGAACTCAGCATATTAAAAGTACCCTCACCAATACGTGTATACACTTACGAAATTTATTATCAATAACCATCTCGTTTCAAAAATAGTTACATCTCTACGAACTGTCATATTCATGATCTATGTAGCAAGTATTAATGTAAGGTTGTTGTTGTTGTTGTTGTGGTCTTCAGTCCTGAGACTGGTTTGATGCAGCTCTCCATGCTACTCTATCCTGTGCAAGCTTCTTCATCTCCCAGTACCTGCTGCAACATACATCATTCTGAATCTGCTTAATGTATTCATCTCTTGGTCTCCCTCTACGATTTTTACCCTCCACGCTGCCTTCCAATGCTAAATTTGTGATCCCCTGATGCCTCAGAACATGCCATACCAACCGGTCCCTTCTTCTTGTCAAGTTGTGCCACAAACTTCTCCCCTATTCTATTCAATACCTCCTCATTACTTATGTGATCTACCCCTCTAATCTTCAGCAATCTTCTGTAGCACCACAGTTCGAAAGTTTCTCTTCTCTTCCTGTCCAAACTATTTATTTTCCATGTTTCACTTCCATACATGGCAACATTCCATACAAATACTTTCAGAAACGACTTCCTGACACTTGAATCTATACTCGATGTTGACAAATTCCTCTTCCTCAGAAACGCTTTCCTTGCGATTGCCAGTCTACTTTTTATATCCTCTACTTCGACCATCATCAGTTATTTTGCTCCCCAAATAGCAAAACTCATTTACTACTTTAAGCATCTCATTTCCTAATCGAATTCGCTCAGCATCACACGACTTCATTCGACTACCTTCCATTTTTGCTTTAGTTGATGTTCATCTTCTATCCTCCTTTCAAGACACTGTCCGTTCCGTTCAACTGCTCATCCAAGTCCTTTGCTGTCTCTGACAGAATTACAATGTCATCGGCGAACCTCAAAGTTTTTATTTCTTCTCCATGGATTTTAGTTCCTACTCCGGATTTTTTTTGTTTTTTTTTGTTTCCTTTACTGCTTGCTCAATATACAGATTGAATAACGTCGGGGAGAGGCTACAACCCTGTCTCACTCCCTTCCAAACCACTGCTTCCCTTTCATGCCCCTCGACTCTTATAACTGCCATCTTGTTCCTGTACAAACTGTAAATAGCCTTTCGCTCCCTGTATTTTACCCCTGCCACCTTCAGAATTTGAAAGAGAGGATTCCAGTCAACATTGTCAAAAACTTTCTCTAAGTCTACAAATGCTAGAAACGTAGGTTTGCCTTTCCTTAATCTTTCTTCTAAGATAAGGCGTAAGGTCAGTATTGCCTCACGTGTTCCAACATTTCTACGGTAACCAAACTGATCTTCCCCGAGGTTGGCTTCTACCAGTTTTTCCATTCGTCTGTAAAGAAATCGCGTTAGTATTTTGCAGCTGTGACTTATTAAACTGATAGTTCGGTAATTTTCACATTTGTCAACACCTGCTTTCTTTGGGATTGGTATTATTATATTCTTCCTGAAGTCTGAGGGTATTTCGCCTGTCTCATACATCTTGCTCACCTGATGGTATAGTTTTGTCATGGCTTGCTCTCCTAAGGCCGTCAGTATTCTAATGGAATGTTGTATACTGCCGGGTCTTGTTTCGACTCAGGTCTTTCAGTGCTCTGTCAAACTCGTCACTTAGTATCGTATCCCCCAATTCATTTTCATCTACATCCTCTTCCATTTCCATAATATGGTCCTCAAGTACATCGCCCTTGTATAGACCCTCTATATACTCGGTCCACCTTTCTGCTTTCCCTTCTTTGCTTAGAACTGGGTTTCCATCTGAGCTCTTGATATTCATGAAAGTGGTTCTCTTTTCTCCAAAGGACTCTTTAATTTTCCTGTAGGCAGTATCTATCTTACCCCGTGTGAAATAAGCCTCTACATCCTTCCATTTGTCCTCTAGCCATCCCTGCTTAGCATTTTTGCAATTCCTGTCGATCTCAAATTTGAGATGTTTGTATTCCTTTTTGCCTCATTCATTTACTGCATTTTTATATTTTCCCCTTTCATCAATTAAATTCAATATTTCTCCTGTTACCCAAGGATTTCTGCCAGCCCTCGTCTTTTTACCTACTTGATCGACTGCTGCCTTCACTACTTCATCCCTCAGGGCTACCCATTCTTCTTCTAATGTATTTCTTTCCCCCATTCCCGTCAATTGTTCCCTTATGCTCTCCCTGAAACTCCGTACAACCTCTGGTTTAGTCAGTTTATCCAGGTCCCATCTCCTTAAAATCCCACCTTTTTGAACTTTCTTCAGTTTTAATCTACAGCTCATTACCAATAGATTGTGGTGAGAATCCACATCTGCCCCTGGAAATGTCTTACAATTTAAAACCTGGTTCCTAAATCTCTGTCTTACCATTATATAATCTATCTGAAGCCCTCTTGTATCTCCAGGATTCTTCCATGTATACAGCCTTGTTTCTAGATTCTTGAACCAAGTCTTAGCTATGATTAATTTATGCTCTGTGCAACATTCTACCAGACGGCTTCCTCTTTCACTTCTTACCCACAATCCATATTCACCTACTATATTTCCCTCTCTCCCTTTTCCTACTCTCGAATTCCAGTCACCCATGACTATTAAATTTTCGTCTGCCTTCACTACCTGAATAAATTCTTTTATCTCATCATACATTTCATCAATTTCTACAGTATCTGCAGAGCTAGTTGGTATATAAACTTGTACTACTGCAGTAACCGTGGGTTTCGTGTCTATCTTGGCCACAATAGTGCTTTCACTATGCTGTTTGTAGTAGCTTACCTGCACTCCTATTTCCTTATTCATTATTAAACCTACTCCTTCATTACCCCTATTTGATTTTGTATTTATAACCCTGAATTCACCTGATCAAAAGTCTTGTTCCTCCTGCCACCGAACTTCACAAATTCCCACTATATCTTACTTTAACCCATCCATATCCCTTTTTAAATTTTGTAACGTACCTGCCCGATGTAAGGTTACGTGATACAAATAATGTTTTACGCAGTAAATTTACTAAAACGTGATTTAGCATTAACATTTATGTCTCGTGTGTTAAATGTATTTGCGTGTCTCTTGTGTTAGCACTAGATCAACACAGTATAAGTTTTAGGCCAACTAGTTGTCACAATTATCCATCTCATTGCAGGTAGTCCTGCTTTCTGTGTACTGCACTTGAACGTGCTGTTATGTGAACTGAGGAATAATGGAATCCTCAGAGGGTGACAGCGCTGTAGATTCAATAAAATCTTCCCAGTCTTCAAGCACCGTCATTTCGAATATAACACTAAATTTCGATAGCTAAATCCGCCATTTTTGTCAGGAGTATTTTCTGCAACCTCTCATGGGGCATAAGAATAGTAAAAGATGCCTAGTGCCACCGGAAATGGTCATCAAACATTCTTTTCTCTAACAAAAGTTGTTGCCTATGATGTGACCTTTCTGCCCTAAACGTTTATTGCAAAAACTTTGAAATACTTTGCGTACCTTTTTTATATTCCTATCTAATACAGTAGCAGAAGAGTGAGGCTGCATTTCTTATGTTATTATAAGATTATTACCTACCTTATTATCAAAATTGTAGTGATAATTTTCTTGTATGATAGGAACTGCATTTGTGGAGTAAGTATGTTCAGTCCTCAACACCTTCGTGTCTTGTTTGTATCCAGTGTCAGAAACCTTTCTGCCATCTCAATATACTTGGAGTCACAGCTATTACACCTCAATTTGTGTGTCGCTGGTCGACTGGGCATATCTTCTTTAGCTCCTTTTCATTTGTGCCATTGGTTCTCAGGTCATCAGTCCCCTAGAACTTAGAACTACATAATCCTAACTAACCTAAGGACATCACACACATCCATGCCCGAGGCAGGATCCGAACCTGCGACCGTACCGGTCGCGCGGTTCCAGACTGTAGCGCCTAGAACCGCTCGGGCACACCGGCCGGCTGCCATTGGTTTCGAAAGCTTTTCTGTATGTGTGTGTATGTGTGTGTGTGTGTGTGTGTGTGTGTGTGTGTGTGTGTGTGTGCGTGAGTGTAGTGGTGACGTGGGGGGCGGGGGGTAGGGTGGAGCTTGCGTGGGTGATATTATCACAAGTAATGAACTCTTCTCGGGTGGTCAGCCGAGTGGTGGCGTCGTCTTGTCGCAAAGTTTCTATGATGTAGTCTTTGTTTGAGGATGATGGGTACGAAATTCATGGAAACCTTGCAACAAGACGATGCCACCACTCGGCTGATTACCCGAGAAGAGTTCATCACAAGAATACGACGAGAAAGCCTGCAATCCCGTTCATTATCA
This sequence comes from Schistocerca serialis cubense, assembly GCF_023864345.2. NCBI lineage: Eukaryota > Metazoa > Arthropoda > Insecta > Orthoptera > Acrididae > Schistocerca > Schistocerca serialis. Next base: position 4,735,976 of record NC_064646.1, read on the forward strand.
CAAGTAGTTCCACAAAATTCTTCATCTTTCACATTTCCTTAGCACATTTCTTTTCATATACTTAGCATTGTTTTGACGTTTCAATTCAATTTCTCTTTATATCCTTTCCATTGCAATAATGAAGAAAAATAAATTTAAAACACCAAAAACCTATGGTATTTTCCCTTGTAGGTACTGTCACAGAGTTGCCTACTGGTAGCTCTTTCGTTTTAGGTGTCACTCTACAGTCTCTCGCCTCGTTCTGGTCAAATGCGGACCATGCAAAGTAGTGCGAATACGATAATCCACACTTGAACGATGGTTACCGGAGATTGGTAAGCATTTCTGTCAAAAATGTTAATGGTACATGTAATAGTAAAGAATTTTGTGTCATATTACTTCATTCTGGAAAATTTTAAACTATTCATTGCTATACTATGCTTTTGAACATCTTCTTACCAACAAGATGCCTCTTAGTCTCAGATTTCTCCGTGGGTACTCACTCTTCACTATATCTGGCGGATTGTTGCTTATTCTTCCACTGTGACATACGAAAGAATTGGCTTTGTTCCTGAGGGTCAACAAGCACTACCGAAACAGTGTCGTCACCTAATAAATACTAGTAGACTTGATCTGTTCACAATGTGATGTATCATTAGTCTAATGGACAATATGTGTAGAATGATTTATTTTACTTATTCCTCACTCATGATAAAGGAAAGTAGACACGACTGCAACAACACTTCAGAAATGCAGTACATAATCAACATGAGAAAATCAAGATGAAGTCCTTATGATCCATAAGTAAACAACAGTAATCTCGCCCTAAAGCTAGCTTTTGGTATTATAGTGCACACACGTAAGTGGAATCTGCTGTCACACTCACAGTGACTAACGAATGTTCAAATTCGAACCATTCAAAGTAGTGTATTAAAGATATTGTACACTGTAAATCCTATGGAACGATGGTTACTGGAGCTGGATAAGCATTTATGTCAAAACCGTTCAAGGTACGCGCAACAGTACTGACGTTTCAGTCATTTTATTCGGACAAATTTTAAAATTTACATCGCTGTACTATGCTGTAGTGTTACTATTCCGTAGTGCGATAAACCTGCAGTAAATTTACGTATATTCGCAGCTTCCCTTAACTTCAAACCAGAGTCTCCTCCGTCACCACCTCTGACACATTAAAGGTCCTGCTCGCTGCAGAACTGCTATTATAATGAATTTTTTTTCAATAACCAACCGCCGATCAAAAGGGCTTAACAAACATCGCTTGAGGGTGAACTTTGCAGTCTCGGAAACATAAAAGAAAGTAAAAGTTTGGTGTTAATTAGTAAACGCTGCCTTAAGCGAATCGCTACAAGGAACCGTGGTTAGAGAAATGCTTTTAATACACTCATGACGTTCCACCAAAGGTGGCAAATAACTTTTGGAAAACTACTTGAATGGCACCAATGTATTCCTTTTTCGCAAACACATGGATTCATTTCCTGTCGGTTTTACCGCGGTCCTTGATTCATTTCCATATAATTCTGTTGTATTCCACCCGCACGTTGACGGTGATTTTTGTTCATTTATTTTTCAAGTTATGACCTATGTTTAATATCGTGGACGTGACTGAGAACGGTATACGAGGTGTGCGACCAATACAGTCACAAAGATGAAAATTGTTTTAAAATAGCTGGTTGGCTGCAAAATAATAGTCACAGGATTTTCTGAACCCATTTGTTATTCATCACACGTTTTGGGCTCTAGTCATCTTCAAATGACCTAGTGACAAAATTAGTAACATATTTTTCTTCTACAATCTTACAAATTTGCTTAAGTGTCCTTAAAAAAGGCCCATGCTAATGCACGACTGATCAAAAGTACATTTAAAGTAAGATACATTACCATTTAGTGCAAAAGGAACATACAACATTGACAAGAATGTCAGTTAACGTCGAGAGAAACATAAAGTTTACCAGTCCACTCAGCAAATAACTTTATGACCTAACATGTGTGTTAATTACAGCCGAAAGATATTGTCACGTAGAAGAAGCTATAACTAAATGAATGACCCAACACTAACTTCACTTAACGAAGGTTTATTCAGCACTTGCACATACAAGAGCGCGGAGCGAACTAACTCCGGCCAGAACACATACAGTATGTATACGTCTACAGAACATTCCAGTACAATGATTCTTGACATTTGTGGATACTTCTAGAATGTACTCGAAACGAATATAGAAATTATGATTGTACAGACCAACTGGGTTTTGAACTCACGACCTTCCGTGCAACAGTTTAGGATCATAACCACTACACCACGGTGCTACTCAGCTTCTGTTGCGACATTGCTCCCTCCTTAAGAGAACAGCGTCTCGGTGTTAACGTCGTCCTAGTCCGGGAACGGGTCATCGGTCCTGCATACTTCGACCCCTGATGACTGATTCTCACCTTTGCGATAATCTTCTTAGAACTTCTTTTGTCACTACGCTCTTCGTCACCTCTCCTCTTGCTACCTGTCGCTGGAGCTTCGAATTTACCCTGGGTTGCAGGATCCTTATGGGGCTTCATTCGAAGGACGTGGAGCATATCTCTGATTCATCGTCGTATTGTGCCGTGGTCGAAATCTTCAACTTCATAAGTAACACCAGACAACTGTCTTACAAACTTATAAGGTCCGAAGTAGCTTCTCAGAGAGGCCAGCCTTCCGAACAGGAGTGAAGATCCAAACGAGGACACCAGGCTGGTAGACAACAGGGCGGTGGCTCGCCTCATGCTTTCGTCTGTCGCTTTCTTCAGCCTTTAGCGTGAGGAGTCGAGTTAACTGCCTAGCTTCCTCAGCTCTTTTTAACACCTGGTCGATGTAGTCGTCGTCCACGTCATCAGGATGTAACGGAAACACTGTGACCACCGTCGTAGTCGCCTCACGCCCATGCGCCAGGAAAAATGGTGTCTTATTTGGCGGTATTGTAGGCTAATGTCACGAAGGATAGCACCTTATCCCAGCTGCTCTGCTCAACATTGACGGGCATTGCTATCATGTCGGCCAAGTAGCCCGTTAGTTAGCGGATGGTAGGCAGTCGTCATGTGATGAGTAATGTTACACCGACGGTTTACCTCTGTCACAAGATTCGATTGAAAAACTTTTCTTCGATCCGTAACTAACGACCTTGGGGCACCGTGTTTTAATACAATGTCTTCCACAATGAATTTAGCTACCTCGGATGCTTCGGCTGTTTTCACGGCTTTTCTAGTGGCATGGCGTGTCAGGAAGTATTGTACCCGTGGTTTAGGGGTAGCGACTTTGATTCATAATCAAAATGTCTTCGATCCCCGCCACTGCAAAATTTTGATAAATAATCAGCATTGGCGGTCGAAGACTTCCGGCATAAGAAGTCAGCCTCATTCTGCCAACGGCCTTGTCAAAGAGGGCGGAGGAGCGCATAAGAGGTTCAGGGCACTCTCTTGCCCTAGGGGTGGGAAATTGCCTCCAAAGGCGGAAGAATCAGCACTGATCAACGACATGAGGATTCAGAAGGCAATGGAAACCACTGCATTAAAGACACGTAACGTGTATCCACAGGACATTGTCATTGTTGTTGTGGTCTTCAGTCCTGAGACTGGCTTGATGCAGCTCTCCATGCTACTCTATCCTGTGCAAGCTTCTTCATCTCCCTCTACCTACTGCAACCTACATCCTCCTGAATCTGCTTAGTGTATTGATCTCTTGGTCTCCCTCTACGATTTTTACCCTCCACGCTGCCCTCCAATGTTAAATTTGTGATCCCTTGATGCCTCAAAACATGTCCTACCAACCGATCCCTTCTTCTAGTCAAGTTGTGCCACAAACTTCTCTTCTCCCCAATCCTATTCAATACCTCCTCAATAGTTACGTGATCTACCCACCTTATCTTCAGCATTCTTCTGTAGCACCACATTTCGAAAGCTTCTATTCTCTTCTTGTCCAAACTGGTTATCGTCCATGTTTCACTTCCATACATGGCTACGCTCCATACAAATACTTTCAGAAACGACTTCCTGACACTTAAATCTATACTGGATGTTAACAAATATCTCTTCTTCAGAAACGATTTCCTTCCCATAGCCAGTCTACATTTTATATCCTCTCTACTTCGACCATCATCAGTTATTTTGCTCCCCAAATAGCAAAACTCCTTTACTACTTTAAATGTCTCATTTCCTAATCTAATAATCTCAGCATCACCCGATTTAATTTGACTACATTCCATTATCCTCGTTTTGCTTTTGTTGACGTTCATCTTATATCCTCCTTTCAAGACACTGTCCATTCCGTTCAAGTGCTCTTCCAAGTCCTTTGCTGTCTCTGACAGAATTACAATGTCATCGGCGAACCTCAAAGTTTTTACTTCTTCTACATGAATTTTAATACCTACTCCGAATTTTTCTTTTGTTTCCTTTACTGCTTGCTCAATATACAGATTGAATAACATCGGGGAGAGGCTACAACCCTGTCTCACTCCTTTCCCAACCACTGCTTCCCTTTCATGACCCTCGACTCTTATAACAGCCATCTGGTTTCTGTACAATTTGTAAATAGCCTTACGCTCCCTGTATTTTACCCCTGCCCCCCTCAGAATTTGAAAGAGAGTGTTCCAGTTAACGTTGTCAAAAGCTTTCTCTAAGTCTACAAATGCTAGAAACGTAGGTTTGCCTTTTCTTAATCTTTCTTCTAAGATAAGTCGTAAGGTTAGTATTGCCTCACGTGTTCCAACATTTCTACGGAATCCAAACTGATCTTCCTCGAGGTCCGCTTCTACCAGTTTTTCCATTCGTCTGTAAATAATTGCCGTTAGTATTTTGCAGCTGTGACTTATTAAACTGATAGTTCGGTAATTTTCACATCTGTCAACACCTGCTTTCTTTGGGATTGGAATTATTATATTCTTCTTGAAGTCTGTGGGTATTTCGCCTGTCTCATACATCTTGCTCACCAGATGGTAGAGTTTTGTCAGGACTGGCTCTCCCAAGGCCATCAGTATTTCTAATGGAATGTTGTCTACTCCCGGGGCCTTGTTTCGACTCAGGTCTTTCAGTGCTCTGTCAAACTCTTTACGCAATATCTTATCTCCCATTTCATCTTCATCTAAATCCTCTTCCATTTCCATAATATTGTCCTCAAGTACATCGCCCTTGTATAAACCCTCTATATACTCCTTCCACCTTTCTGCTTTCCCTTCTTTGCTTAGAACTGGGTTGCCATCTGAGCTCTTGATATTCATACAAGTGGTTCTCTTCTCTCCAAAGGTCTCTTTAATTTTCCTGTAGGCAGTATCTATCTTACCCCTAGTGAGACAAGCCTCTACATCCTTACATTTGTCCTCTAGCCCTCCCTGCTTAGCCATTTCGCACTTCCTGTCGATCTCATTTTTGAGACGTTTGTATTCCTTTTTGCCTGCTTCATTTACTGCATTTTTATATTTTCTCCTTTCGTCAATTAAATTCAATATTTCTTCTGTTACCCAAGGACTTCTATTAGCCCTCGTCTTTTTACCTACTTGATCCTCTGCTGCCTTCACTACTTCATCCCTCAGAGCTACCCACTCTTCTTCTACTGTATTTCTTTCCACCATTCCTGTCAATTGTTCCATTATGCTCTCCCTGAAACTCTCTACAACCTCTGGTTCTTTCAGTTTATCCAGGTCCCATCTCCTTAAATTCCTGCCTTTTTGCAGTTTCTTCAGTTTCAATCTGCAGTTCATAACCAATAGATTGTGGTCAGAATCCACATCTGCCCCTGGAAATGTCTTACAATTTAAAACCTGGTTCCTAAATCTCTGTCTTACCATTATGTAATCTATCTGATACCTTTTAGTATCTCCAGGATTCTTCCATGTATACAACCTTCTTTCATGATTTTTGAACCAAGTGTTAGCTATGATTAAGTAAAGCTCTGTGCAAAATTTTACAAGGCGGCTTCCTCTTTCATTTCTTCCCCCCAATCAATATTCACCTACTATGTTTCCTTCTCTCCCTTTTCCTACTGACGAATTCCAGTCACCCATGACTATTAAATTTTCGTCTCCCTTCACTACCCGAATAATTTCTTTTATCTCTTCATACATTTCATCAATTTCTTCATCATCTGCAGAGCTAGTTCGCATATAAACTTGTACTACTGTAGTAGGCATGGGCTTTGTGTCTATCTTGGCCACAATAATGCGTTCACTATGCAGTTTGTAATAGCTAACCCGCACTCCTATTTTTTTATTCATTATTAAAGCTACTCCTGCATTACCCCCATTTGATTTTGTATTTATAACCCTGTAATCACCTGACCAGAAGTCTTGTTCCTCCTGCCACCGAACTTCACTAATTCCCACTATATCTAACTTTAACCTATCCATTTCCCTTTTTAAATTTTCTAACCTATCTGCCCGATTAAGGGATCTGACATTCCACGCTCCGATCCGTAGAATGCCAGTTTTCTTTCTCCTGATAACGACGTCCTCTTGAGTAGTCCCCGCCCGGAGATCCGAATGGGGGACTATTTTAACTCCGGAATATTTTACCCAAGAGGACGCCATCATCATTTAATCATACAGTAAAGCTGCATGTCCTCGGGAGAACAGGACATGTGTCCTGTAATTGAAGAAGTGTCATGATGATCTCTCCATTGGTAAAAGATTCCGGAATAGTCCCCCATTCGGAGCTCCGGGAGGGGACTGCCAAGGGGGAGGTTACCATGAGAAATAGATTGAATAATCAACGAAAGTATAACGTTCTACGAGTCGGGGCGTGGAATGTCAGAAGCTTGAACGTGGTAGGGAAACTAGAAAATCTGAAAAGGGAAATGCAAAGGCTCAATCTAGATATAGTAGGGGTCAGTGAAGTGAAGTGGAAGGAAGACAAGGATTTCTGGTCAGATGAGTATCGGGTAATATGAACAGCAGCAGAAAATGGTATAACAGGTGTAGGATTCGTTATGAATAGGAAGGTAGGGCAGAGGGTGTGTTACTGTGAACAGTTCAGTGACCGGGTTGTTCTAATCAGAACCGACAGCAGAAAAACACCGGCAACGATAGTTCAGGTATACATACCGACGTCGCAAGCTGAAGATGAACAGATAGAGAAAGTGTATGAGGATATTGAAAGGGTAATGCAGTATGTAAAGGGGGACGAAAATCTAATAGTCATGGACGACTGGAATGCAGTTGTAGGGGAAGGAGTAGAAGACAAAGTTACAGGAGAATATGGGCTTGGGACAAGGAATGAAAGAGGAGAAAGACTAATTGAGTTCTGTAACAAGTTTCAGCTAGTATTAGCGAATACCCAGTTCAAGAATCACAAGAGGAGGAGGTATACTTGGAAAAGGCCAGGAGATACGGGGAGATTTCAATTAGATTACATCATGGTCAGACAGAGATTCCGAAATCAGATACTGGATTGTAAGGCGTACCCAGGAGCAGATATAGACTCAGATCACAATATAGTAGTAATGAAGAGTAGGCTGAAGTTCAAGACATTAGTCAGGAAGTATCAATACGCAAAGAAGTGGGATACGGAAGTACTAAGGAATGACGAGATACGTTTGAAGTTCTCTAACGCTATAGATACAGCAATAAGGAATAGCGCAGTAGGCTGTACAGTTGAAGAGGAACGGACATCTCCAAAAAGGACCATCACAGAAGTTGGGAAGGAAAACATAGGTTCAAAGAAGGTAGCTGCGAAGAAACCATAGGTAACAGAAGAAACTTCAGTTGATTGATGAAAGGAGGAAGTACAAACATGTTCCGGGAAAATCAGGAATACAGAAATACAAGTCGCTGAGGAATGAAATAAATAGGAAGTGCAGGGAAGCTAAGACGAAATGGCTGCAGGAAAAATGTGAAGACATCGAAAAAGATATGATTGTCGGAAGGACAGACTCAGCATACAGGAAAGTCAAAACAACATTTGGTGACATTAAAAGCAACGGTGGTAACATTAAGAGTGCAACGGGAATTCCACTGTTAAATGCAGAGGAGAGAGCAGATAGGTGGAAAGAATACATTGAAAGCCTCTATGAGGGTGAAGATTTGTCTGATGTGATAGAAGAGGAAAAGAGGAGTCGATTTAGAAGAGATAGGGGATCCAGTATTAGAATCGGAATTTAAAAGAGCTTTGGAGGACTTACAGTCAAATAAGGCAGAAGGGATAGATAACATTCGATCAGAATTTCTAAAATCTTTGGGGGAAATGGCAACAAAACGACTATTCACGTTGGTATGTAGAATATATGAGTCTGGCCATATACCATCTGACTTTCGGAAAAGCATCATCCACACAATTCCGAAGACGGCAAGAGCTGACAAGTGCGAGAATTATCGCACAATCAGCTTAACAGCTCATGCATCGAAGCTGCTTACAAGAATAATATACAGAAGAATGGAAAAGAAAATTGAGAATGCGCTAGGTGCAGATCAGTTTGGCTTTAGGAAAAGCAAAGGGACGAGAGAGGCAATTCTGACGTTACGGCTAATAATGGAAGCAAGGCTAAAGAAAAATCAAGACACTTTCATAGGATTTGTCGACCTGGAAAAAGCGTTCGACAATATAAAATGGTGCAAGCTGTTCGAGATTCTGAAAAAAGTAGGGGTAAGCTATAGGGAAAGACGGGTCGTATACAATATGTACAACAACCAAGAGGGAATAATAAGAGTGGACGATCAAGAACGAAGTGCTCGTATTAAGAAGGGTGTAAGACAAGACTGTAGCCTTTCGCCCCTACTCTTCAATCTGTACATCGAGGAAGCAATGATGGAAATAAAAGAAAGGTTCAGGAGTGGAATTAAAATACAAGGTGAAAGAATATCAATGATACGATTCGCTGATGACATTGCTATCCTGAGTGAAAGTGAAGAATAATTATATGATCTGCTGAACGGAATGAACAGTCTAATGAGTACACAGCATGGTTTGAGAGTAAATCGGAGAAAGACGAAGGTAATGAGAAGTAGTAGAAATGAGAACAGCGAGAAACTTAACATCAGGATTGATGGTCACGAAGTCAATGAAGTTAAGGAATTCTGCTACCTAGGCAGTAAAATAACCAATGACGGACGGAGCAAGGAGGACATCAAAAGCAGACTCGCTATGGCAAAAAAGGCATTTCTGGCCAAGAGAAGTCTACTAATATCAAATATCGGTCTTAATTTGAGGAAGAAATTTCTGAGGATGTACGTCTGGAGTACAGCATTGTATGGTAGTGAAACATGGACTGTGGGAAAACCGGAACAGAAGAGAATCGAAGCATTTGAGATGTGATGCTATAGACGAATGTTAAAAATTAGGTGGACTGATAAGGTAAGGAATGAGGAGGTTCTACGCAGAATCGGAGAGGAAAGGAATATGTGGAAAACACTGATAAGGAGAAGGGACAGGATGATAGGACATCTGCTAAGACATGAGGGAATGACTACCATGGTACTAGAGGGAGCTGTAGAGGGCAAAAACTGTAGAGGAAGACATAGATTGGAATACGTCAAGCAAATAATTGAGGACGTAGGTTGCAAGTGCTGCTCTGAGATGAAGAGGTTAGCACAGGAAAGGAATTCGTGGCGGGCCGCATCAAAACAGTCAGTAGACTGACGACAAAAAAAAAAAGCGTGTCAGGTAAATAGTGCAAACAATAATCAATCTATTGGCACTAGGAGGCGTTGGAAATCGTCTGAGGAGGTCAATCCCAATACGCTGGAAAGGCGTTTTAGCTGGTGGAATTGGTATGAATCGGCCGGGTGGTTTCTGAGGAACCGACTTTCTCCTCTGGCACTCTCGACAATTCGACATATTGTGACGGACACACCTAAATAAACATGGCCAGAAAAATCTCTTGCGGATTCTATCGTATGTCTCAATAAATCCTAAATGTCCGGCCTCAGCTGTGTCATGGAATTTCTGTAGAACATATAAGCGCATGTATTTAGGAATCGCTGGTAGTCACCTCTTTCCAAACGGATCAAAGTTTTTCTTGCAAAGTAATCAGTTAACTACCTTAAATTGTCCTTTCACATCCTCTGACCGATTTACGGCAAACATACTTTGAGATATCTTGGCGTCCTTCCTCATCTCAGCAGAGAGATCCTGGAGTGCAGTGAGACAGTCATTATCTTCATCAAAGTCTTGATGGGCTTGCGCAGGGCATCTTGAGAGACATTCGGCATCTTGGTGTCCATCGTCCTTCTCCACTATGGTAACGTCATACCCCTGAAGACTTAGTGCCCACCTGGCGAGTCGTCCTGTTGGATTCTTAAGACCGTCAGCAACAAATTGAATGATGGTCTGTAACAACTGTGAATGGTTTCCCATAGAGATACTGTCAAAATCTGCACGTGGCCCAGATCACAGTATGACATTCTCTTTCTGTAGTTAAGTAGTTTCTCTCGGCGTTAAGTGCCCCAGAAGCATAGGCTATATCCTTCTCTTTTCTATCCGAAATTTGCACCAGAACAGCACCGATCCCATACCCACTGGCATCTGTGTGTAGTTCTGTAGGTGCTCTCTCATCAAACAGACCAAGTACAGGGTCAGTCGTCAGAGCTTCTCACAGCACATCGAAAGAGCCTTGTTGAGTACCACCCCAGATAAATTTAGCATCAGCTTTTAACTATTGGAGGGGTTCAAAATGGTTCAAATGGGTCTGAGCACCGTGGCACTTAACATCTGAGATCATCAGTCCCCTACAACTCAGAACTACTTAAGCCTAACTCTCCTAAGGACATCACACACATCCATGCCCGAGGCAGGATTCGAACCTGCTACCGTAGCGGTCGCGCGGTTTATTGGAGGGGCCTGGCTTTGATGCAAAAGTCTTTGATGAAACGACGGTAATGAGAACATACTACGAGAAAGCTTCTCACATCTCTAGTACTTTTAGGAATAGGAAATTCCGTTGGAGATGTCACCTTTTCTGGGTCTGGCTGCACACATTCGTTTGACGCAAGGTGTCCAATTATTTTGATATCTTTTGCTCCAAAGAGACACTTTCTCTGATTAAGTTTCAGTCCGCTTTGTTGGAGACACTGAGGAACGGCCCTCAGTCTTTTTATATGTTCATCATATGTCTCTGAGAACATATAATGTCATCTAAATAACAAAGAGACATCGTCCACGTCAGGTGACGTGGAAGATTATCCATCGACCTTTCATAAGTTTCTGCTGCATTATACACTCCTGGAAATTGAAATAAGAACACCGTGAATTCATTGTCCCAGGAAGGGGAAACTTTATTGACACAATCCTGGGGTCAGATACATCACATGATCACACTGACAGAACCACAGGCACATAGACACAGGCAACAGAGCATGCACAATGTCGGCACTAGTACAGTGTATATCCACCTTTCGCAGCAATGCAGGCTGCTATTCTCCCATGGAGACGATCGTAGAGATGCTGGATGTAGTCCTGTGGAACGGCTTGCCATGCCATTTCCACCTGGCGCCTCAGTTGGACCAGCGTTTGTGCTGGACGTGCAGACCGCGTGAGACGACGCTTCATCCAGTCCCAAACATGCTCAATGGGAGACAGATCCGGAGATCTTGCTGGCCAGGGTAGTTGACTTACACCTTCTAGAGCACGTTGGGTGGCACGGGATACATGCGGACGTGCATTGTCCTGTTGGAACAGCAAGTTCCCTTGCCGGTCTAGGAATGGTAGAACGATGGGTTCGATGACGGTTTGGATGTACCGTGCACTATTCAGTGTCCCCTCGACGATCACCAGTGGTGTACGGCCAGTGTAGGAGATCGCTCCCCACACCATGATGCCGGGTGTTGGCCCTGTGTGCCTCGGTCGTATGCAGTCCTGATTGTGGCGCTCACCTGCACGGCGCCAAACACGCATACGACCATCATTGGCACCAAGGCAGAAGCGACTCTCATCGCTGAAGACGACACGTATCCATTCGTTCCTCCATTCACGCCTGTCGCGTCACCACTGGAGGCGGGCTGCACGATGTTGGGGCGTGAGCGGAAGACGGCCTAACGGTGTGCGGGACCGTAGCCCAGCTTCATGGAGACGGTTGCGAATGGTCCTCGCCGATACCCCAGGAGCAACAGTGTCCCTAATTTGCTGGGAAGTGGCGGTGCGGTCCCCTACGGCACTGCGTAGGATCCTACGGTCTTGGCGTGCATCCGTGCGTCGCTGCGGTCCGGTCCCAGGTCGACGGGCACGTGCACCTTCCGCCGACCACTGGCGACAACATCGATGTACTGTGGAGACCTCACGCCCCACGTGTTGAGCAGTTCGGCGGTACGTCCACCCGGCCTCCCGCATGCCCACTATACGCCCTCGCTCAAAGTCCGTCAACTGCACATACGGTTCACGTCCACGCTGTCGCGGCATGCTACCAGTGTTAAAGACTGCGATGGAGCTCCGTATGCCACGGCAAACTGGCTGACACTGACGGCGGCGGTGCACAAATGCTGCGCAGCTAGCGCCATTCGACGGCCAACACCGCGGTTCCTGGTGTGTCCGCTGTGCCGTGCGTGTGATCATTGCTTGTACAGCCCTCTCGCAGTGTCCGGAGCAAGTATGGTGGGTCTGACACACCGGTGTCAATGTGTTCTTTTTTCCATTTCCAGGAGTGTATAAACCAAGCAGCATTACCTTCAACTCTTACAGGCCGACAGAGGTGATGAATGCAGTTTTCTCACGATCAGCCTCATCTACTTCGATTTGCCATTATCCCTGTACAGGTCCATGGTTGAGAAAAACTTAGCCCCCTTCAGACCATCTAGCGTATCTTCAATTGGTGGAGGGTAAACGTCCTTTGCTGTTATCTTATTAAGTTTCCTGTAATCAACACAAAAGCGCCTTCTTCCTGATGAGAAAAACTGTTGACGACCATGGTCTCTGCAAAAGCTGAATTATGTCATTCTTCATCATTTTCTCTAACTCGTCGAGAATTATTCGACGTTCCGTTGCTGACACACGGTACGCTCTCTGGCTTATTGGTTGATCGTCTCAGTGCTAATTCGGTGCTTCACCGTCATTTGTCTAATTTACTCTTCACCTGTGGATTGAAGCATTCAGAGAAATCTTGAAGAATGGCAAGTAGCTTCTTCTGTTGTTCCTTAGTGAGATCTGGTGATATTCGAACTAGGAGATCTTGTCTCATAGTGGTATCCTAATTTCGCCCACAGACTTGACATGGGAGATATCTATGACACTCAGCTGTTATTCAATTAACGGCTCAGCGTTTGCTACGCTCATGCATCCTGGAAGGATCTGCGGTTTTCGGTGACAGTTAACGATTCACAATTCACCGAAACTATTCTCAAACGATACGACAGAGATTGGGAAGACCAAGTTATTCTTCAGTGGGATGCTTCTCTTACATTCCACTACAAGATCCATGGATTGATGGGTGGCATGACACGTGGCAGTTACCTTTCTAGCGCTGACTGCAGGAATGATCTCTTCATCCAGCACACATAGTCTCCACACTCGGATGGGCATCTTCCTGTCCACAGTATCTCATCTCGTCTAACATAAACTTCGAGCGACCACAATCTATAATTGCCTGAGAAGCTTTCAAAAAGTCCCACCCGAGAATGACGCCATGACTACACTCTTGTAAGACGATGAAGTCCAAGGGCTGTGTATGGCTATTTATACCAACACGGATGGTACATCTTCCTGTAGGTTTTACATATTTGCCACTAACCACCTTCAGCAGAGATGTTTTGCTGTCGACGAATACGGTTTTCTGCAACTGGCGACGGTACTTCTCCGAACTGACTGGATATGATTCTCCAGAGACTACAAGAGCTTGGGCTGGTGGGCCATCGATGAGAATATCGACGTAGTTTCCTACCAGTTTTGTAGCTATTGACAGTGTAGGATTTTTCTCTTCGGCGGCCTCACCTCCTAGGAAGGCCGCACCCTTTAGTTTTACATGTTGGAGCGGCTAGGTGATCGACTGGAGCTTCCAAACGGCGATGAGACTGAAATCTGGTTTCGCATGATGGTGCGAATCAGGTTGTGGAAAGGGGCCAAGGTCAATTACTGTTAGTTATACAATAACACACACGACTTTATTCCTCAAACCAATGCACAGTTTTCTCTTTAAAACAACAAAGATCAATTCACGGCTGAGGGCCCAAGTAACTACTCCAGAGTAGGTTTAAATGATTCTTTTTAAAACACCAGGATTTAGAGTAACGGCGGAAGACCTTACTTAAGAAAAATTACGGATAAAGGCCGAAATAATATTTCAGATCAGCTAAGGAAATTTTTTAAAGGCAAACATTTACAAATTCCGCCAAAGGCCATATTAAGGACAATTCAAGTTAATTCTTCGGCTGAAAGCCCAATTAAAAAAAAATTCTTTACGTAATAAAAGAGAGACTTTAAAGATAACCCTTTACACAGTACAACAGAAAAACGTCTTAAGAAAGGTTGAAGTATCTTGTTGGCTGAAGGCCCAAGCAATTACTCAGGATTAATTAAACACAACGTTAAGGGGCTCCGGAACACCCTATACTTGCAATGTTAAAATAACGCTTATAAATTACATCTTTCCTCACAAAGTATTTGAGGTAGGAAGTTGAACTTTTTACAGATTATTTATTGGAATATGGGCTACAACTTAACACAGGGATTTTACAAAATTTTAGTTCACTTATTAAAGATGATTTTTTTTAAAATTGTAATGAAAATTCACAACATTTTTTTGCAATTTTTTATTTATATATTAAAAAATATAGTATTTTGGAGAAAGGCTGTGTTAAATTATGCAGAAGGTACTGTGTAACATTTACTGAAAGTTTGAAACAAATATGTTTGGAAGATCCTTAGAAAACATGTAATTACTATGAGAAAATAAAAGTTTTGGGAATCGACCGACAAAGATTGGATTAACTTTTTAGTGCATTCCAGGTCCATAGGATGGATTATCTTCATCCTCTGCAAACTCCTCCTCCAGCTTCCTCTTGTTCGTCCTCCTGTTTATTCTTGCTTGTATTTCTAGACTCTTTACAGCCCTGTCTGCAGCCCAAAGGCGTTCCTTGTCTAAAGCAAGCATCGCTCGTTGTTGTGTTCGTAGATTTTGCTACCATTTTCTTCAGTTACAGTTACTGCAACACTGTTCCAAAAGGTGGTCATGTATGAACACTTATCACATTTCAGTTGTATTTCACTAGCAAGTATTACGTGCTTTATTATGGAGAGTTCCAGACCAACTTCACTACAATGAATACATCTTACACAGTTTGAAAAAATTCCTTTGAGAACCGACATATCAAATATTTCATTCACATCCGATTCGCCCATAAAACATTCATAGTTTTCACTCATTGAACCAAGCTTCTTCTGTGATGTATTTTCTTTCCCACTTTGACTGCTATGGGCAGGTGTACTTGAGAGCTTAGGTTCACTCACTTGGTTATCGTCTTTATTGTTTACAGTAATAACACATACCTTTGGCTTTCCAACATTTCTCCTTTTCTTAAAAGCCTTCAGAGGATTTCTAATAACTTTACTTTTACTCATTATTATACTTCAACAAAACAGAGACTCAAGAAACAGAATCAATTACGAATATTTTCGAGATAACGACAGAGTAAATAAACATGAAACAATCGACAATCACACCAGCGATATATATTGAACCATCACAGGTTAGCCACAACACATACTTTATCTCACATCACTAAAATGTACCTGATGAACACGGACGTTAATAATAACACCATTTGACAGCAGTTTAACAGCGCCACAGTGGGTCACGCCCATGTAGAACACATTTCAGAAAAAATTTTAAAATAGTTGTAGTCTTCGGAATTGAATAAATTATATATCTATTAAAAGGTAATAGTCTGCAGATTCAGAAAACGCAAAAAAGTAAAAATTGAACTTTTCATGATGTTGAGCCTTTCCGGAGCCCCTTAAGGTAAACATTTACAGAACATGGCTCAAGGGCGTTTCAAGAATTCAAGATAATTAAAGAGAATCCTCACAGACAAGGATTTCCACAGTACGATTGAAAGCTACAAATTTTAAAACAAACGCAGCTGAAAGCCTAAACACAGAGCAAACAAGAAATTTAAATAAAACATGAATGAAGGCCTAATTTCAATAATTAAAACAGCATACACTAGAGAAGGCCAAGCACAGTACTTAAAAAATTACCAAAGAGGTAAACACAAATTAAAACAATGACAAGTGGTGTTCAGAAAATACTCCAGGATCGGCCTGAGAAGGTCCGTTACGGGTGTAGTGAAGTGGGACAGGCAGCCATGGGTTAAGGTCAGATAAGAGAAGGCAGCACAACCTAGGGTCGGTTCACGACCGACCGACAATCTGACCGATTTCCAACGTCAGATCCAGCTGCACAAATAATAGAAAATATCGGCCGATGACGAGTAAACCAAAATACCTATACTTCGGATACGGCCTCACCAAGATCAAGGCTTCACATACCACTCAAGACAAGTTTAAAAGAACACAGAAAACACAAGTCACAACCGTCAAATCACTGCGGAAGTACGCTGCGGGTTCTAGGCAACAACACACACCACTTGTTATCACATACGTCAGTGGCTGAGGAAAGAACAGGCCACCAAAACGAAGAAATCGTAACAGTCGAGTTTTAAGAACAGGCAACTAATTACTCAACTTGAGGATCCTGCTTCGGAGGAAAGTGAAAAGTCCCTCACATAGCTAGCTTCTCCAAATGTAACAGCGCGTGCCCGCCGCCAAAAGCCCCGGCATGACTGCACTGTGGAGAGTACGTCGCTGCTCAGTTCCAACGAACCAACAAGGTCCAACCACATCCGGACTTGGGAAATGAGGTTCGTCTTGACGATCCAAGAAGTCGTCAAGAGAGACGATCGGCCGAGCAAACGACCGACTGCAGCCCACTTTCGCCAACAGCGGTCCCGGCGAATACTAACACCATACGGACCCGACCGTTGCTGGCTGCCAACTCTTACCCGGCTGATACTGGCATACTGGCGTCAGTGCTCAGCAGACCACACGTCGCCATCCGACGACCAGCCGACCGACCGACCAACGGCCTTCCATTTGCGTCGACCGTGGTCCCAGCGCGATCTGCACCCTGCGGACCTGCCTGCTACTGACTCCCAAGTCGTCCAACAGCCGAGTAACGGCGAACCCGACTCAGGGGACTGAGACTCAGAGCCGACTAACTGACATGCGACTGTCTGCCTTCCGAGTGACTGTGCCGACTCACTGCACCGACTCACTCCACCGACTCCGTCACACCGCCCCGTTCCTGTCAGAGCAGAACCCGGAATTACTCGCGGTCGCTCCACATAAAATAAAACGAACCTACTATAGATAACGCTGGTGCTGCCACTCACGGACAGCGACGGTGAGGAAGGATAGTGGCGCCAGAAGACATTAACACAAATTTTTGAAAAAAATATTATCGCCGTTTCAGAACTGCAGGAAGCACAGGTCACAATCATGAGCTACGCACGGCTCAGAGACCTTTATCGGCGTGTTGAGGAGCGTCCTACCCAGTGTCTCCGCCAGAATAATGTCACAGAGATTTTTCTTACACTATAAATAAAAGCTGTTACCAAGCTTTAAAAAAAAAGACAAATTTAAGAGACATACAGGGCTTTAGACGTAGAAGAAGGTGTGACTGGATGAATGACGAACACTAACGTCACTTAATGAAGGTTTATTCAGCACTTGCACATATAAGACCGCAGAGCGAACTGCCTCCGGCCAGAACACATACAGTATATATACAGCTACAGAACCTTTCAGTACAATGATTCTTGATGTATGTGGATACTTCTAGAATGTACTCACATCGAATATAGAAATTAACATAGTACAGTCCAGCTGAGTTTTGAACTCACGACCCTCCATGCAACAGTTTAGTATCATAACCACTACATCACGGTGTTCCTCAGCTTCTTGTGCGACAGTATTGGTGTCAGATAGTCTCGCACAAGAGAGCTCGTTGACGCTTGATGGCGTAACTGCTGTGGCCACGACACATAACTGCAAGTGGTAATAACGTTATCTGGCACAAAATTTATAGAGATTTTTCTTATACTATAAATAAAAGCTGTTGCCAAGCTCAGGAAAAGACAAATTTAAAAGACATACAGGGCTTTAGACATATTTAAGAGCGCTTATTGATGCTTAGAAGAAAGATTAAGGAAGGGCAAACCTACATTTCTAGCATTTGCAGACTTAGAGAAAGCTTTTGACAATGTTGACTGGAATACTCTCTTTGAAATTCTGAAGGTGGCAGGGGTAAAATACAGGGAGCGAAAGGCTATTTACAATTTGTACAGAAACCAGATGGCAGTTACAAGAGTCGATGGGCATGAAAGGGAAGCAGCGGTTGGGAAGGGAGTGAGACAGAGTTGTTGCCTCTCCCCGATGTAATTCAATCTGTATACCGAGCAAGCAGTAAAGGAAACAAAAGAAAAGCTTGGAGTAGATATTAAAATCCATGGAGAAGAAATAAATACTTTGTGGTTCGCCGATGACACTGTAATTCTGTCAGAGACAGCAAAGGACTTGAAAGAGCAGTTGAACGGATTGTCTTGAAAGGAGGGTATAAGATGAACATCAACAAAAGCAAAACGAGGGTAATGGAATGTAGTCGAATTAAGTCGGGTGATGCTCAGGGAATTGGATTAGGAAATGAGACACTTAACGTAGTAAAGGAATTTTGCTATTTGGGGAGCAAAATAACAGATGACGGTCGAATTAGAGAGGATATAAAATGTAGACTGGCAACGGCAAGGAAAGCGATTCTGAAGAAGAGAAATTTGTTAACATCGAATATAGATTTAAGTGTCAGGAAGTCGTTTCTGAAAGTATTTGTATCGAGTGTAGCCAAGTATGGAAGTGAAACATGAACAGTAAATAGTTTGGTCAAGAAGAGAATAGAAGCTTTCGAAATGTGGTGCTACAGAAGAATGCTGAAGATTAGATGGGTAGATCACATAACTAATTAGGAGGTATTAAATAGAATTGGGGAGAAGAGGAGTTTGTGGCACAACTTGACTAGAAGAAGGGATCGGTTGGTAGGACATGTTCTGAGGCATCAAGGGATCACCAATTTAGAACTGGAGGGCAGCGTGTAGGGTAATAAGCTAGAGGGAGACCAAGAGATCAATACACTAAGCAGATTCAGAAGGATGTAGGCTGCAGTAGGTACTGGGAGATGAAGAAGCTTGCACAGGGTAGAGTAGCATGAAGAGCTGCATCAAACCAGTCTCAGGACTGAAGACCACAACAACAACAACAGTATTGATGCTGGATGACGTAAGTTATATGACGTTACTGTATATGACCTGCACATAATTACTTATTGTAATTTCTAGACATATTAAATTTTATGTCAAATATTATAAAATTATTGAAATTACAACTTGTAATTACATGCAGTTCATATACGATAGCCTCATAAAACTTACGGCATCTAGCGTCAATAACCACTCTTCTGTGGAATTAAAGCCTTGTATGTCTTTTAAATTTGTCTTTGCCTAAGGCTGACTTCAATTTTTATATACCTGAGTAAATTTTGTAATAGACTGTGCTATTAGTACTTGCAATTATTTGTCGCTTTTTATGGTAGCGCCACAGAACTTACGCCGTCTGGTGTGAACAAGCTCTCTTACATGGGTCTGTCTGCCAGCCACATCTCTCTGCTGTAAGCAGCACACATGTTTGGTCATCAAGTTATTTGCTGTACTGACTAGTAAACCTTATGTTTCTTTCGATGTTAACTGACATTCTTGTCAAAACTGTATTTTCATTCTGTAGTAAATGGAATGTCTTTTGTTTTGAAACTCTTCGTTGTTCAACCATGTTTTAGCATAAGTCCTCTTTTAGGACATTTAGTGTAAATTTGCAAGATTTAAAAAAAAAAAATTCTGTTGCCAAATTGTCACCGGGACATCTGATGATGAGCGGAGTCCAAAACGTGTAATGAATAATAAATCGGCCGAGAAACATGCACCACTTATTTTGGTTCCAGGCTATCAGAATGCGTTGTCTTCGCCTACGGCGTGATCACCCCTTTGGTGTTAAGTTAGCAAATGGTTCAAATGGCTCTGAGCACTATGGGACTCAACTGCTGAGGTCATTAGTCCCCTAGAACTTAGAACTAGTTAAACCTAACTAACCTAAGGACATAACAAACATCCATGCCCGAGGCAGGATTCGAACCTGCGACCGTAGCGGTCTTGCGGTTCCAGACTGCAGCGCCTTTAACCGCACGGCCACTTCGGCCGGCTGTTAAGTTAGCAATTCACATAATTACAGTGATCCCTCTTCATTATTGCCGTTGTTTGTTCAAACAGCGTGTGTCCTTAGCAGACATCGCTAAGTGCAATAGGTCCTCTAACTCCAACTCACTTCCCTTGAAGAAGGAAGAGCATATCAGAATGACATCACTGATATCCTTTCATCATGAATTTCAATCCCGCTACTGATTCATTCTTCTTGAGGCGTTCGATATTACCAAGTTGTCTCCAAACACGTTGTATATATCAGGACACAAATAGATCCAAGTTTCGCCAGTAAAAAAATATCCGACGCCATTCCTGGGGTGTCCGTTCTGCATGTTTTCTTGCTCATCTATAAGGGAGTCCACGGTGTTCTGGTGTACGACGTGGTGCTCACCATCATCGTCGGGAATGGAGATTCACATCGTGCAATCGTCTCCCTAGTAGTTTGACAGTACTTACCATCCTCCAGTATCTTCGAACACCGAATTCAGTATAACAACACTCAGCCCACGGGTTCTGTGACTCAAAAGTCGGATGTATCTATCGTCCTGTGCACCTGTCAAACGTGGACGGCTCATGCGGTGTAAGTCCTCAACACTACCTGTCAATTTAAACAGATTTCTTGTTCGCACGAATCACTTTGACACCAGTGGATTCTACGGCGCTACATTACGTAAAAAGCAATTAAACAGCTGTGATATGCTGGATACATAATACGAATAACGAACACTTGTTATTCTTCATCGCCTACTTTCAACCTTGAAGTCATCATCTGGCATAACTATTACATTTTTTTCGTGGTGGATAGCACACATCTGCAGTTTTAAATTTTGGCCCATAACTTTTTTAACCGTACACGTATTTAGCCTTTGTGTAAGACAAATTAGGTGATTTCACGCCATACATCAGGGTCACATTCGAGTATATGTTCGAACTCTGTTTAAAGTGAGGATATTTTTAATTTGCCATGAAAAATTTTAGAAGTATTGTCAGATAATGACTTCGACATTGTCACTAGCTGCAAAGTAATGTAAACAAACATTCTTATCGTCTTGTACACCTTACTGTAATAAAGCGCAATTTTAAGAAGACTCCTGTTTAAGGTCATGTCTCATGAGCAAACATTCTGAGCAGTTTTCAAGGTCTTGCTGCTTGCTCCCTACTGCTTTTGAGAACGATGGTCGGTTGTTACCTCATGAAATCCTAGTAAACCTAAAAAAAAGTTGTTAATAAGCAAATATACTGAAAAAAACACTTTCAATTCTTAGAAGCGAATAGACAACATTCCATTGGAACTACTGACGGCCTTGGGAGAGCCAGGCCTGACAAAACTCTACCATCGGGTGAGCGAGATGTATGAAACAGGCGAAATACCCTCAGACTTCAAGATGAATGTAATAATTTCAATCCCAAAGGAAGCAGGTGTTGACAGATGTGAAAATTACCGAAGTACCAGTTTAATAAGTCACAGCTTCAAAATACAAACGCGAATTGTTTACAGAGGAATGGAAAAACTGGTAGAAGACGACCTTGGGGAAGATCTGTTTGGATTCCGTAGAAATATTGGAACACGTGAGGCAATACTGACCTTACGACTTATCTTAGAAGCTAGATTAAGGAAGGGCAAACCTACGTTTCTAGCATTTGTAGACTTGGAAAAAGCCTTTCACAATGTTGACTGGAATACTCTCTTTCAAATTATGTTGGTGGCAGGGGTAAAATACAGGGAGCAAAAGGCTATTTACAATTTGTACAGAAACCAGATGGCAGTTATAAGAGTCGAGGGACATGAAAGGGAGGCAGTGGTTGGGAAGGGAGTGAGACAGGGTTGTAGCCTCTCTCCGATGTCATTCAATCTGTATATTGAGCAAGCAGTAAAGGAAACAAAAGAAATATTCACAGTGGGTATTAAGATCCATGGAGAAGAAATAAAAACTTTGAGGTTCGCCGATGACATTGTAATTCTGTCAGAGACAGCAAAGGATTTGGAAGAGCAGTTGAACGGAATGGATAGTGTCTTGAAAGGAGGATATAAGATGATCATCAACAAAAGCAAAAAGAGGATAATGGAATGTAGTCGAATTAAGTTGGGTGATGCTGAGGGAATTAGATTAGAAAATGAGGCTCTTATAGTAGTAAAGGAGTTTTGCTGTTTGGGAAGCAAAATAACTGATGATAGTCGAAGTGGAGAGGATATAAAATGTAGACTGGCAATGGCAAGGAAAGCGTTTCTGAAGAAGAGAAATTTGTTAACATCGAGTATAGATTTAAGTTTCAGGAAGTCATTTCTGAAAGTATTTGTATGGAGTGTATCCGTGTATGGAAGTGAAACATGGACGATAAATAGTTTGAACAAGAAGAGAATAGAAGCTTTCGAAATGTGGTGCTACAGAAGAATGCTGAAGATTAGATGGGTAGATCACATAACTAATGTGGAAGTATTGAATAGGATTTGGGAGAAGAGAAGTTTGTGGCTTAACTTGATTACAAGAAGTGGTCGGTTGGTAGGACATGTTCTGAGGCATCAAGGGATCACCAATTTAGTATTGGAGGGCAGCGTGGAGAGTAAAAATCGTAGAGGGAGACCAAGAGATGAATACGCTAAGCAGATTCAGAGGGATGTAGGTTGCAATAGGTACTGGGAGATGAAGGAGTTTGCACAGGATAGAGTAGCATGGAGAGATGCATCAAACCAGTCTCAGGACTGAATACCACAATAACAACAACAATAGTTAGTCGTAACAGTAAAAGGAGGGGACCCAATGCTGAACGCTGTGGGACGCCGCGCGTTGTAGAGCTGGACGGGCCGCCTCGCGCGCCTGCAGCAGAGCGCGGTACCTGTTGCGGCGGTCGCAGTGAGTTATTGCGGGGCGAGCGCTGCTCGGCGCCCGTGTCCGCCACCGCTAACGCTGACTGAGGGCAGCCATTCCGGAGACAGCGTCTCCCAGAGCCCAGATGGACGGCTCACCCCAGCCCCTAGCCGTCCGCAGCGCCGGTCATGCGTTAAGCGGAAAGTACCGTAGGGAATAGCGGACCACTCAGAACAACAACACCCATAGTGTAGCTACTTTTCGGTGCACACTTTCCCCTGCATACTAGCCCAAAGACTGAAATTAAACTCAAAGAACTGGATTACTTGGCTAGGGTATTGATAGCTGCCAAATAACCTACTATGCTTCTACAGGGTGTTACAAAAAGGTACGGCCAAACTTTCAGGAAACATTCCTCACACACAAAGAAAGAAAAATATGTTATGTGGACATGTGTCCGGAAACGCTTACTTTCCATGTTAGAGCTCATTTTATTACTTCTCTTCAAATCACATTAATCATAGAATGGAAACACACAACAACAGAACGTACCAGCGTGACTTCATACACTTTGTTACAGGAAATGTTCAAAATGTCCTCCGTTAGCGAGGATACATGCATCCACCCTCCAGAATCCCTGATGCGCTGATGCAGCCCTGGGGATGAGCGTATTGTATCACAGCCGTCCACAATACAAGCACGAAGAGTCTCTACATTTGGTACCGGCGTTGCGTAGACAAGAGCTTTCAAATGTCCCCATAAATGAAAGTCAAGAGGGTTGAGGTCAGGAGAGCGTGGAGGCCATGGAATCGGTCCGCCTCTACCAATCCATCGGTCACCGAATCTGTTGTTGAGAAGCGTACGAACACTTCGACTGAAATGTGCAGGAGCTCCATCCTGCATGAACCATATGTTGTGTCGTGCTTGTAAAGGAACATGTTCTAGCAGCACAGGTAGAGTATCCCGTATGAAATCATGATAACGTGCTCCATTGAGCGTAGGTGGAAGAACATGGGGCCCAATCAAGACATCACCAACAATGCCTGCCCAAACGTTCACAGAAAACCTGTGTTGACGTGATTGCACAACTGCGTGCGGATTCTCGTCAGCCCATACATGTTGATTGTGAAAACTTACAATTTGATCAAGTTGCAATGAAGCCTCATCCGTAAAGAGAACATTTGCACTGAAATGAGGATTGACACATTGTTGGATGAACCATTCGCAGAAGTGTACCCGTGGAGGTCAATCAGCTGCTGATAGTGCCTGCACAAGCTGTACATGGTACGGAAACAACTGGTTCTTCGTAGCACTTTCCGTACAGTGACGTGGTCAACGTTACCTTGTACAGCAGCAACTTCTCTGACGCTGACATTAGGGTTATCGTCAACTGCACGAAGAATTGCCTCGTCCATTGCAGGTGTCCTCGTCGTTCTAGGTCTTCCCGAGTCGCGACTCATAGGCTGGAATGTTCCGTGCTCTCTAAGACGCCGATCAATTGCTTCGAACGTCTTCCTGTCGGTACACCTTCGTTCTGGAAATCTGTCTCGATACTAACGTACCACGCCATGGCTATTGCCCCGTGCTAATTCATACATCAAATGGGCATCTGGCAACTCCGCATTTGTAAATATTGCACTGACTGCAAAACCACGTTCGTGATGAACACTAACCTGTTGATGCTACGTACTGATGTGCTTGATGCTAGTACTGTAGAGCAATGAGTCGCATGTCAACACAAGCACCGAAGTCAACATTACCTTCCTTCAATTGGGCCAAATGGCGGTTCAGATGGTTCAAATGGCTCTGAGCACTATGGGACTTAACATCTATGGTCATCAGTCCCCTAGAACTTAGAACTACTTAAACCTAACTAACCTAAGGACATCACACATCACCCAGTCATCACGAGGCAGAGAAAATCGCTAACCCCGCCGGGAATCGAACCCGGGAACCCGCTCGCGGGGAGCGAGAACGCTACCACATGACCACGAGCTTCGGACCAACTGGCGGTGAATCGGGGAAGTACAGTACATACTGACGAAACTAAAATGAGCTCTAACATGGAAATTAAGCGTTTCCGGACTTGTGTCCACATAACATCTTTTCTTTATTTGTGTGTGAAGAATGTTTCCTGAAAGTTTGGCCGTACCTTTTTGTAACACTCTGTATAGAGGTGTGCTACAACTGTTGATGGTAAGGCGCTTATGAAAAGTTTGTAGTAATTTAGATTAGCAACACGAATACCAATTGTGAAGGAAAGAAATGGAGAGCTAAAACAACAACTTTATGTTGCTAGGAAAGGGTGAACATAGTTTAATACTTGACGAAAGTTCTGTTCGTACTGTGCAAAACATCAAACTGATCAAGACGGCTTACCCAAATACGAGACTTTACACATGATAAAATTTACGTTTCTTTCCATACTAGCTGACAATCCCAGCATTACTCGGCTGGGATCTAGGTAGCTGGAGACTAACCTACTATGCCACCATTGCTGTGTGCTACGTCAGTTGATGGCAAGGCGCTTAAGAAAAGATTGTAGTAATTTCGATTAACAACACGAACGCTAATAGTGAAGGAAAGAAAAAGAAAGGTAAAACAACAATTTTATATTGCTAGGAAAAAGTGAACATAATATAACACTCGTATCATGGGCTGTTCGTACTGTGTGACACATCAAACTGGGGCAGACGGCTTACACATGTGCACTGAAGCGCCAAACAAACTGGTATCACACATATTCAAATACAGAGGTATGTAAACAGGCAGGATACGGCGTTGTAGTTGACAACGCCTATACTAGATATAAAGTGTCTGGCGTAGTTGTCAGATCGGTCACTGCTGCTACAGTGGCAGGTTATCAAGATTTAAGTGAATTTGAACGTGGTATTGTAGACGGCGCACCAGCAATGGGACACAGCATCTACGAGGTAGTGATAATGTTGGGATTTTCCCGCACGGTCATATCACGAGTGCACCGCTAATATCAGGAATCCGGTAAAACATCCATCCGGAAAAAGATCCTGCAAGAACGGGACCAACGACGACTGAATAGAATCGGTCACGATAAACCAGTCAAAATTCAAACAAATACCTAGGAATTACAATTACGAACTACTTAAATTAGAAGGAACACGTAGAAAATGTTGTGGGGAAGCCTAACCAAAGATTGCGTTTTATTGGCTGGACACTTACAAAACGTAATCGATCTACTAAGGAGACTGCCTACACTAAGCTTGTCTGTCCTCTTTTAGACTACTGCTGCGCGGTGTGGGACCCTTACCAGACAGGATTGACGGAGTGCATCGAAAAAGTTCAAAGAAAGGCAGCACGTTTTGTTTTATCGCGAAATACAAGAGAGAGTGTCACTGAAATGATACAGGATTTCGGGTGGACATCATTAAAACAAAGGCGTTTTTCGGTGCGGTGGAACCTTCTCACGAAATCCCAATCACCAGCTTTCTCCTCCAGATGACAAAATATTTTGTTGACACCGACCTACATATGGAGAAACTATGATAAAATAAGGGAAATCAGAGCTCGTACGGAATGATAGAGGTGTTCGTTCTCTCTGCGCGCTATACGAGATTGGAATAATAGAGAACTGTGAAAATGATTCGATGAACACTCTGCAAGGCATTTAAATGCGATTTTTAGAGTATCCATGTAGATGAAGATGTAGATCAAAAAGACATACACAAATTAAATTAGTGATTTCTGATACAGAAAAATTAATAATGAATGAAGAAGAGAATGCCCTTACAACCGGGTGGGTGTAATTAGTGTGCAGGTATTCGCGGAGGTTCAATGTGGGTTGTAATCATCGTATGGCAGCGAAACTTGGTAAATATGCTAATGCATTAACGCTGAATCTGTTTAAGCAGGAAAAACAATTAGTTTCAGTTTTGGCCCCCAGGTACAAATCCGGGGCTGTACACTAGTTGTCTGACGGTATGGTGTCCACATTGTCATCTGACAAGCCTAAGTGAACTGTATGGTTGTCGGTGCAACTGTTTTATGTGAACGGCAGAAATAAAGTGCTGGACTGAACAAATGGCCCGATGTCATTAAGTGGTTGAGTGAAGATGATGATGAAATTCGATAACACGGGTGAGCTTGGTCTGGAAGAGGAAGACGCCCTGTCCCAGGGGAAGTTATTGACGACGTTGCCATTGCTGTAACCGATCATCCAGCACGTGTCCCATTTACTGCTGATGCTCGTGCAGTGTCACGAGAATTGTACTTCCCATTGTTAACAGTATGAAGAATATTGCGATCCAGTTTACACTGGCAGCCGTAGTTGATCCAGAAGACGCAGCAACTGAAACCTCATCATCCGCGGTAACGTTATGAATTTGCTCTTCAATTTCTGGCAGGGATCGAAGTTGATGACATATGGCTGAGCAATATTCCATAGAGTGACGAGGCATACATTACACTAAAGGCTGCAGTGACTGCACAAAACTGGCCAATTTGGGTTCTGTTAAATCTTTGAACTTACCTTATGAAACGGTGCGGTGACGATTCACAAGCACCTTTATCTTCGCTCCGTTCTCAGAAAAATGTTCAAATGAATGTGAAATCTTATGGGACTTAACTGGTAACGTCATCAGTCCCTAAGCTTACACACTACTTAACCTAAATTATCTTAAGGACGAACACGCACAGCCACGCACGAGGGAGGACTCGAACCTCCGCCGGGACCAGCCGCACAGTCCATGACTGTAGCGCCGTGGACCGCTCGGCTAATTCCGCGCGGCGGTCCGTTGTCCTTTGAAGAAAATACAGTAAAGGGCTTATCAGATGTACTGTGACGTCTGCGCGTTATCGAGACCTCCTTGTACAGTATGTGGTTCCGGCTCATGTCCCTCGCACAGTGAAATATCTGATTAATGCAACCTTCCACGGACCTGTTATCTCCAGAGGTTTTGAAGATGCATTGCCTGCAAGATTATCTGATCCGAATCCACGTGATTTATGCCCTGAGGATAACTAAAAGAGCGCCTTTACCAGGTACACTTTCGGTTTCTACCTGGTCTGAAGGACAGTGAACAGAAACAAGTGGCTCAGATTTCAGTGAAACTGCTGCGAGCACCATTGATCACGTCGTTTTACGGATGCTACATCTCGACGACGCCTCTCAAAGCTCATACCGAACAAACTGTTTAAGCGGCAGTTTATAATAAAATCACCATTGTGCCTTCATCACAAGTTTGACCTTTTCTGCTCAAATCTCGTTTCTAATTCATTACATATGGAAACATCTCTGTACGCTTTTCTTGCATTCACAACGCCAGATTTGTACCCAATGGCCACAACTGGATCTAACGTTTTACCGGCGTAAATCTATTCAGCATTAATGCATTACAATATTTGCCAAGTTCCGCTGTCACACGACAATTATATCCCACGTCGGACCTCTGTGAGAAGCTGCCCTTTATTTATAACCGCCACGTATATTATCGGCGACTCTGTTTAAAGTACTGTTTGTATACTATTGCTTTAACGAGTGTATTGGTGTAATGTAAAGTTTATGCTAGGACTACTTGGAAACTAAGTTTCGATCGGTCGTGAAATGGAAAAACTGTGAAAATCAAAAATGTTTTATTTGTAATAGTGAGATAGACCTTCTTGCTACTTCTCTACATATTCGCCTCTCCGTCCCTCGTCATGGCGTCGTACGAACTTCAAAATACGCCTGTCATAGTAGACAGCTGCCTTTGCGTTCCGCCAATTCTATACGCTGTCTAAAGCTCGTTGTCCGTTCCAAAATGTTGTATTCAAAGCCAGTGGTTCATGTGGGCAGAGATGAAACTCAGGACGAAACCATTACAGGCTGTGTTGTGAATGATCAAGCGCCACCCATCGGAAACGCTGCAGAATCATCTTTATTGTTCCTGGAGAGTGCGACCGAAAACTACCATGAAGAACGAAAGGAGTGACATATATGTCGTAATTTCCTTGATGGAGGCAGTTAATATTTTCAGTAGAACATACGACCCACTGCGGCACCTCGCTCGGTCACGAGAGAGGGTGAGGGACTCCGATCGTGTGAATGAAAGAGACTGGGTGACTAGTTGAGTGAGAGGTTGTACCGAACAGCATGGCTCTTTTATCACAGTGTAAACATTGTAAGCATGTGTCTTCATGTGTGACTGCTTATGTATCTGTGTGTATGCTTGTGAGTGTGTTTGAGTGTGAATGCCTGCGTAATTATGTATGCCTGTGCGTAAATAAATTCGTCTGTTTTTTAAATAAATAGCATACTATATACACATTATTAAATAAGACCGTGTACTGGAAAAAACTACAAAAAATATGAAAAAAATTAAAAATGTTAAAAGTATATATAAGAAGGTTTAAAAACTGGAGTAAAATCATAAAAAAATTAAAAATTGGAAATGCAAAAAATAATGTTTCACTGTATTTCTCTCTTTTCCACCATATATGAGTGCGTGTGTAAACAGAATAGTTTTTTTAAGTTTCACCTATCGCTAATTGTCCAAGTCATACTAGTTTTAAGTGTGAGTTCCACCCATTTCACGTTCATGCAGCTGTTTGGGATGAAGATTTTAGAGCCACCAGGTTCATTCACCCGATTCGTTGTATTATTAAATTATTTCAGCTGCTTCAAGTGGAAAATGTTTAGAGTCACCAGGTAAATGTATAATTCCTTGATGGAGGCAGTTAACATTTTCACTAGAACATACGCCCCACAGGCCTAAACAGTCCCCATTTGATTTCTTGCGTGTTACAAGCTTAATGAACTGCACTCAGGGTTTGATCTACACATATCCCTCGCGAACTACAGACACTGCCGAGGTGAGGTAGTCTGCATGACTTCAACAACACAATGTGTCGTAACGTAGATGCTACCGCAATGGGGTATTATATTTGAAGGGGCTACATTAATGTCTGTTTCTTGAAGACAAGATGCACCCTTTTTAGTGACTGCAGACGAAACAGTCTGGATGATTGACTGGTCTGATCATGTAACATTAGAGAACATGGTCTTCCTGAGCTGGTAATCTCAACGGCTGAAAGCAAAGAGAACTACAGCGATTACTATTTTC
This sequence comes from Schistocerca serialis cubense, assembly GCF_023864345.2. Lineage (NCBI taxonomy): Eukaryota > Metazoa > Arthropoda > Insecta > Orthoptera > Acrididae > Schistocerca > Schistocerca serialis. Next base: position 4,766,087 of record NC_064646.1, read on the forward strand.
TCGAGGCTCTACTGTATGAATTAATGATCATAGCGTTCTCTTAGTAAGATATTCTGGGGATAAAATAGTCCCAATTGGAATCTCTGGGAGGCCTCTCTGGCAGTCTATGGGTGGGAGCACGGAATATTACATCCCTTAATTGAGTAAGTAGGTTAGAAAATTTACGAAGGATAAAAGATTGGTCGAAGTTATATGAAGTTTGGGGGCAGAAATAAGAGGATTTCTGGTTACATCAGTACGCTGTTATCTAGACAAAATAAAATAGGGATAAAGTAGCACTAGTCCTACTAACGAACAAGGAATTAAGAATGCATGTAAGCTATTGTTACACAGAGGGATCTATTATGGACAAATGTAAAATTTTCTCAAAGTCCTCCCCAGCCAGCATCCGGCCAAAGCAACTTAGACCAATGCTCATGTCGCTCCATGTTGCAAATCAGAACTACAGACAGGCAGAAAGCCGCACTGCGAATAACACAACAAGCCGAGAAGATATTGCCCCGTCTCACACGAGCGAGAGGCCATAACCGTAAACTCAGCAACGTGACCTTAGCAAGAAGAAGACATAAAGTCATTCTGACAGGACAGCTAGATTTTGCAAGAGAAAGTGTCACAAGAACATCCATCAGCTTGCTGATATAGTGGAAAGCAACAAGTTCAAGACTAAAAAGTCAATCTTGATAATCGAGGGCTGGTGAAGGCCGTCGACGTACTTAGAAAGGTAGGCTCCAGTTGGCGCCTATCTTCGAAATTCTGAGAAAAATAGGAGTAAGCTATAGGGAAAGACGAGTAATATACAGTACGTTCAAGAGTCAAGCCTCGGAAGTGGGATTCATATCAAGGTGAAAGAATATCAATGATAAGATTCACTGATGACTTTGCTACCCTAAGTGATAGTTATTGGTTCTTGCCCACTCGTCACTTTAGGGTGCCTACAGTAGGCTGCGTTCTCGCATTGGTATACAACAACTCAAACAAGTAACATTAATAGTTTTATTTCAATAAAGGAGATTGACAAAGCTTTGGATTTAGAACAAGTGTCGCAAACGGTGCGTGACATGTAGTATAAATCAGACTCCTAGCTATACACAATGTTCAAACAAGCAATGGATAGGGATCACTACAATCTGATATCGCCGCGCTAATACTGTCCTCTAATGCCCGTGTACTGAGCCGATCTGAGCGGCCTAGGCTGGCAGGAGCGGCGCTTACATTCACTTCTTGCAGGTGTCGCTCCTATCGTGGTGCGGTCCTAGTCAGCGCGCCATTGGCCGATGTCGTTTCACCGCCTTCTCTAGTCTTGCGTTCTTCGTCTTCGTTCCGGCGCTTGTGGTTACGCCAGAACAAAAGTGAAGAACAACTACAAGATCTGCTTAATAGAAAGAATAGTCTAATGAGTACAGAATATGGATTGAGAGTAAATCGAAGAAAGACGAAAGCAACGAGAAGTAGCAGAAATGAGGACAGTGAGGAAGTTAACATGAAGATGAACTTAAGGAATTCTGCTACCCAGACATCAAACCAATCCGTTACCGACGGAGTAAGCAGAACTTGAAACTTCCTGGCAGATTAAAACTGTGTGCCGGACCGAGACTCGCGCGTGAGTGCTCTACCAACTGAGCTACCCAAGCACGACTCACGCCCCCTCCTCGCAACTTTACTTCTGCCAGTACCTCGTCTCCTAGCTTCCAAACTTTGCAGAAGCTCTTCTGCGAACCTTTTTCAGAACTAGCACTCCTGAAAGAAAGGATACTGCGGAGACATGGCTTTGTCACAGCTTGGGGGATTTTTCCAGAATGAGAAATGGTAAGCAGAACTTAACAGACTAGCACTGGCGAAAAGCGCATCCCTAAGTAAGAGAAGTCTGCTAGATTCAAACATAGATCTTAATGTGAGGAAGAAATTTCTGAAAAGGTGCGTTTGGAGCACAGCATTGTATGGTGGTGAAACACGGACTGTGGGAACATCGGAAAAGAAGAGGATTGAGGCATTTCTGATTTGGTACTACAGAATAATGTTGAAAATTAGGTGGATTGATAAGGTAAAGAATGAGGATGTTCTCCAGAGAATTGGCGAGGAAAGAATATTTAGAAAACACTGACCAGTAAAGGGGCAGAATGCTATGGCATCTTCGGAGACATCACTGAGGGAGCTGCAAATAACTGAGGATGTAGGTTGCTGGGGATAATCTGAAATGAAGAGGTCGGTGCAGGACAGGAATTCCTGGCGGACTGCGTCAAACTAGCCACAAGGATGACGACACACACACACACAGACACAGACACAGACACACACACACACAGACACACACACACATACGCGCGCTCGCACACACACAAAACAAGGCAGCTGCCAGGAGTTTCCGCTAATGGCCTAAGCAGGTGTGCAGTTCGTTCTGTGTGCAAAGATGAAAAATGTTGTCCTCTTCGTCAACAGTTTATGTGAGCAGAGAGATGAAAATCAAAGTAAGGCAATTCTGGGCTGTATGGTGTGTCTTCATTGCGGAAGTGCCTTCATTGCACCGCACTGTGCGCCAGAAAGTTGAAGAAGGAAACAAATGACAGTTACGTAATGTAGACTCCATGTAATCAGGCGAAACACATCAGCAGGACTCTACACATGGAGTCCATTATTTTATTGGAATCTTTACGGGTTCAGTGTGCACTCAGAGCTCGAAAGTGCGACACGACTCGATCGATGGGCATATGAGAAACACGGTGCAACACATATTCACAGTGGTCCACTGTTGAAGGCCTTAATGACAACAAATTCAAGCTATTTCTCGGCTGAAGGCCCCAATAGTAGTAATTTAAAAACTTTTTCACGGCTGAAGGCCTGAATAGCAATCTTTTAAGAAGCAGTTAAGCATCTTCAAACCTGAAATTACAGACACATAAAAAATATTGTATTTTGAAAAAACAATCATCAAGTCTGACAAAACCAAGAGAGGCCTGGGGGGTGGGGCGGACGTTGCTCCAAGGACCAACCTGGGAAAGTCCCTCAAAACTTCACAAGCGAAGACACAGGCAGCCAAGAGTTGCATTCACTTCACGAGATGGTAACTCAGACCAGTGACTGTTTAAACGCATGATCGATAATCATTTACGGAATCTACCTAAAGTGCGACGACCAATGCAACGATGGAATAACACACCCAAGCGGGAACTGGCAGTCAGCGCTACATCTTCAGACTCCAGTGTTTAGAGCAACCGGAAGCAGAAAGGCCCACAAATCAAGGTAGCTGTCGAACTACACGCCTTACCGGACAGCAGCGGCGAGGTGAGGAAAAGTACACTGCCGTAACATACACTAAGTTCTAGGGCAGTTAACTGGGGCGTTAGCGGCCACTAAGCAGGAAGAATACCAGTGGTTGAACTTCACAAATAATAACATACAGAATGGAACAATTAATAATAAGAAGTGGAAGAAGGCTAATTAGGTTCGCCTTCCACAAACGCTCCATTCGCTGCTCTTCATCTCAGCTATACTGCAAGCAGCAACATGCAAGCAAATGGAAGATCTCACAGTGGTGGAGGTTTCACTACTTGAATTAAGGTCCACTCAACTTAAACTTCCTGGGTCCGGTTGACAACGAGGCTGTAGCCCTCGCGACTATATCCCTTCCATCCGGCAGTGCATGTGTGTCGCCAGTGGTCCTGGCATGTTCTCGCACTGCGCTGACCTGGCTGCTCTTCCGTCCCCAACCGAACCGAGGCCTCACACGACACCGAAACACCACAACGTCACCCCAAAAATAGTACCACCGTTGCTAGATATCGATAACCGCCGCTGCTGCCACTAGCGGACAGACAACGCTTGCAAACGGAGTGGAGCCGATGAACGCAAGAAGAAGACGACAACCGCAACTATACCAACTAAACGATGCCAACCTAGCAACGGCACCAACGCGAACTGCAGCAGGTTCAATAAGGAATACATAAAATGATTACGTTTACAGATAACTAGCACAAGCGGTTTCAGATGTACCAGGTATCGACACATACTGCAGCACCCGTGTTAGTACGTGGCGCAGGCTCCACAGGCGGCAATGCAAGGGCTGACTCTGGCATCTAGATGGCAAATACTGACCTGGGTTACGTTATACAACACCTGCTCGACCTGTTCACATAGTTCTGTAAGAGTTGTTGGTTGACGAGTCACACAAGTCACATCTCGTCCCTTCATGTCCATCAGGTACTCGATTAGAGACAAGTCCAAAGATCAGATTAGGGAAGTTGCTGCACGTCTTGCAGAGTGCGTTGAGCTTCATGGGCAGTCTGCAGGAGAGCATTGTTGGAACAACGCATCACCTTCCTGCTGCAAGAACGGCGAAAGAACAGGTCCAACAACATTCTGCGCGTAAAGAGAGCTGGTTAGCGTCCCCTGCAGAAACACCAAAGGTATACGTGAGTTGCAGCGTATTGTACCCCAGTCCTTAAGGACTGGGGTGGGGACAGTGTCTTGGACGAATGCACTCTACGAGGCAGCCCTAATTAGGTCTACACTGCAGAATGAGATTTTCACTCTGCAGCGGAGTGTGCGCTGATATGAAACTTCCTGGCAGATTAAAACTGTGTGCCCGACTGAGACTCGAGCTCGAGACCTTTGCCTTTCGCGGGCAAGTGCTCTACCCAAGCACGACTCACGCCCCGCCCTCACAGCTTCACTTCTTGCCAGTACCTCGTCTCCAACTTTCCAAAATGGTTCAAATGGCTCTGAGCACTGTGGGACTTAACATCTATGTTCATCAGTCCCCGAGAACTTAGAACTGCTGTAACCTAACTAAGGACATCACACAACACCCAGTCATCACGGGACCAGAGAAAATCCCTGACCCCGCCGCGAATCGAACCCGGGAACCCGGGCGCGGGAAGCGAGAACGCTACCGCACGACCACGAGCTGCGGACCCTACTTTCCATACTTTACAGAAGCTCCCCTGCGAACCTTGCAGAACTAGCACCCCTGAAAGAAAGGATATGGCGGAGACATGGCTTAGCCACAGCCTAAGGGATGTTTCCAGAATGAGATTTTCACTCTGCACTGTTATGAAACTTCCTGGCAGATAAACACTGTGTGCCGGACCGAGACTCGAACTCGGGACCTTTGCCTTTCGCGGGCAAGTGCTCTACCATCTTAGGTCTGCACTGTACGCGAAACGACCATCACTTGCTTTGAGGCAAAACCTAGTTTCATTCCTGAGGACCATGTTGCACCATTCTGTCAGCCAAGTGATTGTATGACGGCACCGGTCGAGTCGTGCACGTCGAGTGAAAGACAGGCAAGAGTAGTTGGTGCCCGTAGTCCCACTCCTGATAACCGGTTCTCAGGATTTCATGTTTACACATCTGCGCTCACAAGCGCTCTTACCTGCGCTGTGGTTGCTGTACGACCTGCCACTGCTGACCTCACGATACGACGATCTTGGCGGGCACCTGTGCTGCGTGGACGTCCAGAACCTCGTCTACGGGTATTAAGAATGTTCACTGATATCGGCGTCATTGCACAACTGACGTAGCATGTCCAGCTAGCGTGGCAAATCTCCAAAAGGATGTTCATGCCCTTAGAAGGCGACAATTTGACGGCTTTCAAAGTCGCCCAGTTAGTCCTAGAAAGCACAATGGTTTCTCCGTGGCATGGTTGCCTGTTTGCTCCACATGTCCGCATCACACTGAGCATTCTGCCTATAAGCATTCCCTTATAGAAGGGTAGACACAGATGACGCTCTGTTAGCTATGTTGGCGGACGACACGGAAACCCTAATCAATACATCTACTGTCCCACAGGCGGCTTATGTCGCTATCGGATAAAAACTGGCGTCGTATTTCCAGGTATTTCTTTCTTTCGCGTCATTGGTGGAAACTGGGAATCACGAAATTCGATGCTAGTCTTCTCGTTTACGGGGCCGTAAAAGATCTCCTACAGATCCTCCGAATTAATGAATCCGTTACTCATCCCAAGGTGTTTTGTATTCTAAGGAGAACAACAGACAATATCATTAAAGAGCGGAGGACAAGAGACTGCGAAGAGCCGCTCATAACGACTACAGCTTCTCGGGATTGGGGAGAGGGGGGAACTCCAGACTCACCTCTCATTGTTACACTGATTGGCCAAAGAAGCTCGGCGCAAATTTCCTACCCGTCTCATCGCCTCCTCGTCCGCACCGCACAATAATATCCACCTCCCGCAGTCTCCGGCATCTTCCCCCCGCCCCTGAGCTGGCTTTAAATCGGAGCCGAGCCGACGCCGGCCAGAAACTTGGGCCTAAGGCGTTTATCTCGCGAATTATACCGACGCGTCTGGGCGGTGTTTTCCGTAGCTGGCGCTCGTTCTCCTTCTGTTCTGCACCGCTACCTCCTTCCTACAACTCCCCCGTCCCCCATCTAGCAGTACAGTGGTGTGTAGCTCTGGGCTGCTGTGATGATTTACGACGCCGCCGCTGTGGTAGTAATTGTGCTGCTTCCGGGAAGCGCCGCCAGAGCTCGCCGCTGCAGTTTATCTCGAGACGTCAGCCGCTTGGTTGCCAACCTGCCAAGGGACGGAGGGAGTGGGCGCGCTCCGAGAAAGGCTCGGGGAGGCGGTGTGCTGCATCTGTTATTGTCGTCCTCTCGCCTCTGTGGCGGAAAATACAGCGCGAGCTGATTTTATTTTTCCTGGCAAAAACAGAAACATTTTCAATAGGAGGAGTTCCACAGCTGTAACGAATTTTATTACGTGGGTCACTTTATAATACACACTGACAGCTGCTGGCTCGATCTATTTATCGTGGTACCAGCTTAGCTCAGCGAGACAACTTCAAAAAGTAAGTTACGCGTTACTATGTCAGGTAAAGTAATTTTTATTTCACTCTCCTCTACGCTTGAAAGTGACACAGAGACTAACACTCTTTTGCAACATAGTCGTCAAGTCTCTGTAAACACTGATCGGAATGTCCCTTATGGTCCGACATATAATCGCACAGGAGGCTTGCAACCAAGATGGGGAGGCCACTTATGCTACAGCTGAATAGACTAGAATAACTGGTTACTTGTTCAGAAATGGTTGTTTACTGACACATTTTGCGTACCGCCCTTTATGGAGTCACATGTGTCAGCTGTCAGCATCTGTATTCTACTCAATTCGTGCGACCCCATATTTGGTACAAATTGCCTATTGGTTTCTGTCTCGGGTTCTTCAGCCGACGTTCATCCAATGATTTTACTGACGTTTCGCCAGCACGAGTGGCTGGCATTGTCAAAGCTTCACCCTCCATTGCCGGTGGTGAACTGCAGCCGAGCTCGTGGCCGCAGACTATATGTACCTGGCGCGCCACCGTCCAAGGGCTTCTACGCGGTCTTTTCCGGTGCGGTTCTCCTCTTGCTACCTGCGACGGTAGTTCGCTGTATTACGGGAAGCCAGGATCCGTTTACCTTAAGGCTCCCCTCTTTCTTGTTGAAACTGTTCGCGTGTTTTTGTATTTCTACAGCTTCTCTGAACAAGCGCGTGTGATAGTGCTTCTCTACAGCCAGAACTTCCGTGTCGGCGAATTTTATCACGTGGTCGGTCTCACTCAGTGCGTGCTCTGCCACGGCCGATTTCTCCACCTGCCCCAACCTGCAGTGTCGCTTACGCTCTTTGATCCTGGTGTTAATTGATCGCTACGGTTGCAGGTTCGAAACCTACCTCGGGCAAGGATGTGTATGACGTCCTTAAGTTTAAGTAGTTCTAAGTTCTTAGGGACTGATGACCTCAGAAGTTAAGTCCCATAGTGCTCAAAGCCATTTTCTGTTAATTGATCGTCCAGTCATTCCGACCTAAACTTTTTCGCATGTGCATGGTATACGGTATATTCCCGAAATTGCAAGTGGGTCCCTTTTCTGCTTCGCCGATCTAAGACACTCTTTGATCTTCTTTGTCGCTTTGAAAATCGTATTTACGCCAAGTTTGCGCAATATACGGCCGACTGTGTCCGTTACTCTGGGAACGTATGGCAGAAAGGCCGTACCCGATATTTCTTTTTCTGATTCCTTACTTCGCCGAGTGTTTGGTTCTGTTACACTTCTAATATAATTTGTGGAGTACCCATTGCTCCTCAGAACAGTTTCCAGGTGTTGCATTTCTCGTTTAAGGTGTTGTGGCTCACATATTCGTCCTGCTCTCGTTACGAGCGTACTAATCATGCCTCTTTTCTGGCTCGGGTGGTGGTTTGACAGTTTGTGCAGGTATCGGTCCGTGTGTGTCGGTTTTCGATACACGCTGTGTCCCAGGTTTTCGCCGTCCCTTGTGATCAGCACGTCTAGAAATGGCAGTTTCTTGTCCTTTTCTACTTCCATGGTAAATGTTATGTTGGCATGGAGGCTGTTCAAGTGTCTTAGAAAGTCACCGAGCTGTTCTTCACCATGGCTCCACACCACGAAAGTATCATCGACGTACCTGTACCACACGTTAGGTTTGCAAGTCGCCAAGTCCAGTGCCTGTGCTTCGAATTGTTCCATGAAGAAGTTGGCCACCACTGGACTAAGAGGACTACCCAAGGCGACGCCTTCCAACTGTTCGTAGAAATCGCCATTCCACGTGAAATAGCTCGTGGTGAGACATGCATGGAAGAGCTTTTCGATGTTTTGCGGGAAAATGGAATCGATGTGCTCCAAAGCGTCACTGAGTGGCACTTTCGTAAACAACGAAACAACATCAAATCTGTCAATGATGTCGTTTGGTGCAAGTTTCAGTTTCTTCAGCTTCTCAATTAAATGTCCTGAGTCCTTTATGTATGTGTCGGTCTTCCCTACGTGTGGCTGGAGCAGATAGACTGGAGCCTGGCTTCCCGTACTGCAGCGAACGACCGTCGCAGGTAGCAAGAGGAGAACCGCACCGGAAAAGACCGCGTAGAAGCCCTTGGACGGTGGCGCGCCAGGTACATATAGTCTGCGGCCACGAGCTCGGCTCCGGTTCATCACCGGCAATGGAGGGTGAAGCTTTGACAATGCCAGCCACTCGTGCTGGCGAAACGTCAGTAAAATCATCAGATGAACGTCGGCCGAAGAACCCGAGACAGAAGCCAATAGGCAGTTTGTCAACAAGTGGCCACGAAAGCCTTAACAATTTTGTACGAATACTTTTCTTTATGATATTCTGATGATGGTCTGTGCCCGAAAAGCATCAATAAACAGGAGCTTCCTTACAGCAAATGACCAGTTATTCTAGCGTCCTGTTCAGCTGTGGCATACGTTTCCTCAAGTTCTACCTATTGTTCAATTTCTAAAAGACAGAAATCCATTGTTCGGTCACGGAGCATTTGAGAACTGCTGTGCGAAACTCCTCTATGTTTGAAAAATCTCTTTCACCCTTACCAGATGTTCTTTCAGCTTGCGGAAGTGGTGGAATAGCATAATGTAAAATGTGGACTACCGTATCATCATCTTCCATATCTATGCCGCGTTAACCAAATTGCCCGTACCATTTCACAATTGTATGACGCGATATTGCATTTCGACCACATATCGCCAGATTTTTAAGGTGAGTTCGTTTGCAGCTTAAGACGTTTTGCCCGGAGGTACCATACTGGCACCCGAACTTCAACTTCGGAGTGCATTCCGTTTGACACGTCACTTGAGTTTCACACTGTGATTCACCTGTTACACGTACCGCAATAGAACTGAGTCTGCAGGAAACCCAGGAAATTTACTCTCTTTCGACAACGCGCCGCACTTGTTGCGCGCCGGTCGACTGGCCGAGCGGTTCTTGGCGCTGCAGACTGGAACCGCGCGACCACTACGATCGCAGGTTCGAATCCTGCCTCGGGCACGGATGTGTGTGATGTCCTTAGGTTAGTTAGGTTTAACTACTTCTAAGTTCTAGGGGACTGATGACCTAAGAAGTTAAGTTCCATAGTGCTCAGATCCATTAGAACCATTTGAACTTGTTTCGCAGTGATCTTAGCGTGCTACGACATGTGTGACAGACGTGCCAAGCGACATACCGGCCATGCTGTAATTCAGTAATGGCAACATGTTTAGTAGCAACTTTAGCATATCGGTTAACATTTGCTGTAAAGGACAATGTATCACTTGAAAATCTATGTATCTGAGGTCGCTTTTCATCAACTGCCACAATGTGTTCATGGTCTCTTGTACCAGACACTGTACATCCATCCTCGAAACGTTTTTCTTGATCAATTTTTCTAATGATTTCCTTTTTAATATAGTTAAATTAAATGCAATGCACATTTTTCTGGCAACATTCAAACTGGGCACTGAAGTGTAGCTCTTGCTGTTAAACGATTAACTGCTCTCCCAATTCCATTACATGGTGATTTCCCACTACTTGTTCCAAAAAAATTCCATTCTGTAGTAATGCCAAAATCTTTTTTATGATGACAAAAATTTAGGAAGCACTCAAAACTTTTGTACTGTACGGCAGAACCGTCACTAAAATAATGAATATGCTTAATTTCTTTAAAAATGCACTTCAGGGATTTGATCAAGTACGTTAGAAACACATGCACTGCAACTGTGTCATGTCGGAGGCAATCACTAATTATGCACTAGCTGATGCTTTTTAGGTCTTCGTTATCTTTGTAGTAAATGACAAATGGATGTATTATAGATTGACTATTTTCCCAACGGAATCCTTGAACTTAGTCTTGGACAATAAAGGAGTAATTTTCAGCGAAATCCTTTAATATCATCAATTCTCCAGGTTTGAGGGCTTCTTCAGTGAAATGAAAATGCTTGCTCCGATGCTTTGCAATGTTGTAGTGAGTAGAAATGGCCAAAAGTTTTGTAACTAGTAGTTCAATCAATTCTTCAACTATCATTTCTCTGCTTTCAAGTGTATCTCTGTCAATGTGAGTCCGTTGTTTCAACTAAATTGTATTCTCAGGATAAATATCTGGAAAAGTGCTTACTAAATATTGCTTTAGAGTATTTTGTTCCTGGACATACTTCACAGTGATGAAGCATACAATCCTTTGTTTCCGAATCACAGACAATTTAGCTCAGTAATTTTGTAATCCTCTTTTATTGGGCTATGTGCAAGCATTAGTTTCACATTTTGATGTATTGTGCAGATACAAACTGAATGTGAACCAGCTGTGCAGCTGTGCCTACAGTCACACACCACTCTGGCCTTAATTCACGATATTTGGAAAATTTAATTTCCAGTCCAGTTTTTATTGAGGCCGCAACAAACCCTTCTTTTAAGTTCCTCAGTGCTAAGTGTTTCCGTTTCTGAACCTTGGAGCTGCTACGTCTCACCCAAATAACTTCTCATTTGTCATAACAAAGACAAGTGCCACCCATTACAGTCCCTCCAATCAAGGAAAATCCCTGGCAGTAATTGGAACTGAATCCGGATTCTCCTTGTAGTACTTACGAACGCTGACCACTTAGTTACAGAGGCAGACGTATTCCATCATCATCATGAGACCAAAATGCATCACCTCATTGTATCTCTGTACAATGCATCATGACTGAGATAAATTTAATAACTTTCAGACGTCTTGACCACACTTTTTCTGTTTCTAAAATTAACTTACGCATTCCGTCACTTTCAAAGACTCATAACTAGCATCAAAAGATGTGAAAGTGTGTTACAATACATCAGTATTTAGAGACATAATATACTGAACAGAATATGGGTTTCTAGCTTACCAGTGTTATGTCATATAGAATTGTCCACTAAATGCATTGTATCTCGCCAACATTCTCAGTCACGAGACAAGTGCGAACTATTACCGAGGGACAAATTGGAAACCAAATGGACTAAACCACTAGGCGGAACTGGCTACAGCATTTGTTTGTTAGCTACTACATTTTCATCGTCACATCAGTAAACAATGCATGGAAATCACTTTACAATGTTTTAAAAAAAGCTGTTTATTTACAAACAGTATGTAACAGATCTGGAGCTATGGTACAAGAGGCTAACTGTGCGTTAACAATCAGTTTTTGTCAACCTACAGCGTACATATTACGATCATTAGTAAAAGTCATAAATACTATTTTATAAGAATTTACAGAGTTTAGAAATGCCAGTAGCAGCTGAGGCACTTAGCACTCACTTATGAAGAACAGGTGGCGCCCATACATTGACATTTCCGCCGATGGGAGCAAATGCATAAGTGCTGTGCAGAAACAATTTGAGAAGGAGCAACCTTGGAACTCCATACATCAGTTCTGTCAATAGTACATGGCAACCACCCCAGATTGCCTTATCTATGAAAAACTCCTTAACCACCAAACATTAGTTTAACTAAACCACTATCCAAAACACAGTCATGTCAATACCAGTGCAATATTACTGCTAATGATACATTGGTGACAGTGCTACCTTATATCACTTGTTCGCTTTTATTTATGCGTCACAGTTCTTTTTGAGGAATCAGTTACAGAAATAGGTATAAGTAACCATAAGCAGTAACTGTATGTATGACAATTGATATAAATTATTAAAAATTAAAATTATTACGATTTGTGGGGGGCAGGAAGGGAGTAGGTTTGGAATTTGCACATTTAAATCTTATACATAAGATCTTCTGCCGCTGTATGACCATAAAATTCTGATCTTTGAATCATAAGAGCTGTAAAATGCGATGAAGCAATTAAAAAGGGGTGTGGTGAAAAAGCAATATTAATCCTGACAAACTGAAAAATTGGCTGTTGAACGCATCGTCAACTTCAGCTGATGGTGCTGTCTTAAGATGGCCTGTACTTAGTATGAGTCGAAACCAGTCGTTTTAATAGAGTACCATCGGTATCTAGACTGTTTTTCACGGATTTTGTATTGAAAATATCCCTTAAAACTGTAATCTTGTGACTGCAAATGTTTTACAAAGTGAGAAATTTAATTTAAATAACGCTAAAGTGTTGTCGAACAGCTACAGTAACACTGTTGAGGAGAGTTTTCAATTTGTACCATGCACCGCCAAGCACTGAGTAACCACCTACGAATACTCAATCGGGCCATGAGCGATACGAGCGAATGACTACATGTACAGGGTTATTACAAATGATTGAAGCGATTTCACAGCTCTACAATATCCTTATTTTTTGAGATATTTTCACAATACTTTGCACACACATACAAATACTCAAAAAGTTTTTTTAGGCATTCAAAAATATTGGATATGTGCCCCTTTAATGATTCGGCAGACATCAAGCCGATAATCAAGTTCCTCCCACACTCGGCGCAGCATGTCCCCATCAATGAGTTCGAAAGCATCGTTGATGCGAGCTCGCAGTTCTGGCACGTTTCTTGGTAGAGGAGGTTTAAACACTGAATCTTTCACATAACCCCACAGAAAGAAATCGCATGGGATTAAGTCTGGAGAGCGTGGAGGCCATGACATGAATTTCTGATCATGATCTCCATCACGACCCATCCATCGGTTTTCCAATCTCCCGTTAAAGAAATGCCGAACATCACGATGGAAGTGCGGTGGAGCACCATCCTGTTGAAAGATGAAGTCGGCGCTGTCGGTCTCTAGTTGTGGAATGAGCCAATTTTCCAGCATGTCCAGATACACGTGTCCTGTAACGTTTTTTTTTCCCAGAAGAAAAAGGGGCCGTAAACTTTAAACCGTGAGATTGCACAAAACACATTAACTTTTGGTGAATTGCGAATTTGCTGCACGAATGTGTGAGGATTCTCTACCACCCAGATTCGCACATTGTGTCTGTTCACTTCACCATTAAGAAAAAATGTTGCTTCATCACTGAAAACAAGTTTCGCACTGAACGCATCCTCTTCCATGAGCTGTTGCAACCGCGCCGAAAATTCAAAGCGTTTGACTTTGTCATCGGGTGTCAGGGCTTGTAGCAATTGTAAACGGTAAGGCTTCTGCTTTAGCCTTTTCCGTAAGATTTTCCAAACCGTCGGCTGTGGTACGTTTAGCTCCCTGCTTGCTTTATTCGCCGACTTCCGCGGGCTACACGTGAAACTTTCCCGCACGCGTTCAACCGTTTCTTCGCTCACTGCAGGCCGACCCGTTGATTTCCCCTTACAGAGGCATCCAGAAGCTTTAAACTGCGCATCCCATCGCCGAATGGAGTTAGCAGTTGGTGGATCTTTGTTGAACTTCGTCCTGAAGTGTCGTTGCGCTGTTATGACTGACTGATGTGAGTGCATTTCAAGCACGACATACGCTTTCTCGGCTCCTGTCGCCATTTTGTCTCACTGCGCTCTCGAGCGCTCTGGCGGCAGAAACCTGAAGTGCGGCTTCAGCCGAACAAAACTTTATGAGTTTTTCTACGTATCTGTAGTGTGCCGTGACCATATGTCAATGAATGGAGCTACAGTGAATTTATGAAATCGCTTCAGTCATTTGTAATAGCCCTGTGTGTAGTGAACAATTAAGCTTTTACTCATCTTATGTCAAAAGCAGAAAACAGAAGCATGCCACACAAAGATGTATAGCCATGGGGGTAAAATTCGCAGTGGTACAGCATTTATGACACAAAGAATACTGTGTAGCAGCGAACTGTAGTGCGTCACCATCTGCTGATGCCCTTGGATTGCTTTTGAAAATTACGGAACGTCGTAACGCATAAGAAGATTTTGGAAATAATGGCAAGTGTTGTCTATACATCTGAAAGTTATTTAAGTCCACCCAAATAGCCGCTTCGTCTCACAGTATTTTCATGCTAATTGCAACTTTGGTAAGTCCTGTTGTAACGTTTCCTGTACTATTCTGTCCTCATGTTCCGGATGAGGTATCCAAAGTTTCTAGCTCCTGGCAAGGTTACACTCTGGTCTTATCATTCCTTAATACATTCTCCATCAACCGGCAGTTGTGGCCGAGCGGTTCTAGGCGCTTCAGTCCGGAGCCGCGCAGCTGCTACGGTAGCAGGTTCGAATCCTGCCTTTTGCATGGATGTGTGTGATGTCCTTAGTCTAGTTAGGTTTAAGTAGTTCTAAGTCTAGGGGACTGATGACCTCAGTTGTTTGGTCCCATAGTGCTCAGAGCCATTTTGAACACTCTCCATCGATGAGCCTCTGTTACTTATTCTCCACCGACCGTCGTATGGAGAAATATGCCCGCCGGAACAGCAGTGTTGCACTGTTTCCTGTCGGCTACTTTGTGGAGCCCGTGGCCTGCTGCGCCATCAAACCTATAAACACGAATAAGTCTGCTTGATTAAGTGAGTGTTGTAGTATACTCAGAACAAAACACTTTTTCGTAGATCACACTTTCTGTCAGCCTTGATCCTCGTGCTGAAGGCAGTTCATTGTCGACGAACAGTCTCAAGATACATGGAATCGACGTCCTTATATCGAAAAAACAGCATACAGTATTCTTCTGTTGGTTTTACTTACCCGTATATTTACAGATGAAATGTCTAAAATTGAATGCTTCAGCCAATACTTCTGGGTACTTGAGCGAAGAACTGTACAGGCTTGTAAAACTTGGCGAGATGATCCGGTTTGTTTGAAAACACGTCGTAACGCACTGCAGAGGCTAGGCCTTATTGCCTCTGATGCGAAGAAGACATGTGGAACACCTTCTTTAATTGGTATGAATGGATAGTAAGTTGTAAGAAGTAAGGTACGGAATTATTATTGTATATCTTACTGAGATAGGCCAAACATGATATTTGACCCCAGATTATTTTAATTTTTATTTAAAACACATTTCTGCTTACTGCGGCTGGCCTGGACAAGTTTTGCGCTCGCAGAACGTTCTCGCTCTCCGCGGGTCCAGCCGGGTCTTTTCGGCCCTTCTGTTTCCTCCATCACTGCAATATTCCGATCTGATGTATGAGCGAGACGGCTGTATGTCGAAGGCTACACACGCGGGAAACTTACGAAGACCTGTTTGCAGACTTGTGACTTCTAGGAAGTGAATATCGGAGCACTTTTTTATAAACAGGAGTTTACCACGTGGGTATACTTTCAACTTTTGATTGTTCAGCCAAAGCAATAATCTTGAGTACTTGATTAAATTACTGCCTTAGGTACTGCTGATACGATGATACGATGAGCAGAAATACAAAATACCTCACACATACACACATTTAACATTAACGAACTGCCAGCAGGCAGGAGTAACTTGTATCAGCTAACTCTGTTAATCAATAAAACGAAAAGGCATTCCAAGTAGCAAATATTTAATTTTTTCGTTCGATGACTAGTTTCGGGCCGAGACCCATTTTCAAATCAACATAACAAATTAGAAAATGGCCTTTCCGAAGATGTCAAAAACTGTGTAATGTATATTTACAGTGTATACGGATAACATATTCGGAAGTCCTTTTCGACTTTGTCATGTTGATTTGAAAACCGGTCTCGGCCCGTAACTACCATCGAATAAAAAATAAAATATTTGTATCTTGGACTGGTTTTCCGTTCCAATGACTTAACATTAAGTTTTGATGTTTGTATATTAATGTACGTTTCCTTATTAGAACATATAGAGTGAACATTAATAATATCAACAAGCTGCAATGACCGATTCTTGACTGGAAACGGAGGAAAAAGGACAAAAAAATTGTTCAAATGTGTGTCAAATCTTATGGGACTTAACTGCTGAGGTCATCAGTCCCTAAGCTTACACACTACTTAACCCAAATTATCCTAAGGACAAACACACACACACACACACACACACACACACACACACACACACACACACACACACATCCCTGAGGGAGGACTCGAACGTCCGCCGAGACCAGCCGCACAGTCCATGACTGCAGCGCCTAAAACCACTCGGCTAATCCCGCGCGGCGAAAAAGGACAAATGCAGGGAAAGACGTCCTGTGAGTACGTGTTCGGAGGTGCATCGTTGCCATGATAAATGGCACTGACAAATGAATGTTCCTCTGAACGCGTGTCGTGTGTTTCGTGTGTGTTGCAGGCTGTATTATAGACGCAGCGTACTGAAAGCAGCAGAAAGGTCTGGTATTCATGTCGGGAACAAGTCGAGTGCGTGTTTGCGTACGGACAAGCAGATGGAAAAGGTCGAAAGGCCGCAGGCTCTACCAAAACAAAGTACCTTCGCAGACACCAACCACGTAACACAACATTTCATGCTCTTTTATGGTGTTTGTGTGATCATGGGTACCTTCAGACAGACGAACATGGAGGAAGGTGGTGGACTGTGCGTCCTCCGGAGGAACAGATTCTACAGAATATTGAGACGATCACCAGTACGAGCTCCAGGAAAGTGGACGGCGAACATGGTGTAAGACATGACAATCGCATCCTATAGAGGCCACTGTGAGAAACTGTCGTGTTGTCGTTGCGACGCAGCTTTTTACTGCGTTCTGGGACGTTTTTTTGTCACTACAAGAACACAGCCTATTTCCACACACGTATTATAGGACCTTTATTCCCCCATTGCAGGCAGAAATCCATCGCCACAGTTTGTCGGTTTTTTTTTTAACTCGGCGGACTTTCTTAGTGTTGTGACTGACAATTCGCAATTTTTCACGAACACAACTTTTATTGACCGCATTAATTGATGAAAAATACATGAGCTTTCGGCCAAGCACTCCTTCGCCATTGTCAAGTCAGTCATACCACTTGACAATGGCCAAGGAGTGCTTGGCTGAAAGCTCGTGTATTTTTCAGCAATTAATGCTGTTGGAAACCCGAGAAAATTTTATTCAATGTTATCGCCGCGAGACTCTGCATTCATACACAACTTTGATTGATGTAAGTTCACAAGGTTGATGACTTAGCAACAAATGAAAGGTAACAATAACGTTGCCAGTTAAAGTCTCCTAATTGAGGTAAACAAAAGTTCACTTCTAATTTTCCACAAACGTTCCTGGTAACACACACACACACACACTAGTAAGAGTCCACTTCAGAGACGATGACGTAATCTTCTGCGGTCGAAGTACACGAGGTCCGCAGCCGGTATGAACTGAACTTTGGAGCTGGTTCTAGCCCCTAATTAGATGTCTCCAGCCAGTCAGGTTTTGGCGTAGTGATACTATCTGCAGGCCGTGGCTCGAGCTCCCCCTGTAGGAAGTAGTGCTCGGAATGTCTGTTTCCATTATCTTGTATGTAAATAGCCGCTGTTTACCATGGTGCTTTTGGTACGCCTTGGGAATAGACAACCTCGTCCTCTGTGGTGTAATATGGGTTGCCGGTCTTCAGGGGCTACCTTGGCTCCGGCATAACGTTTCCTCAGAAGAAAAAGAAAAAAACTGTTACGGCGTAAAGTCAAGCGCCGGCACGCCAGTCGGGAACGATAGAGAAGAGATGGCTGTGAGAAGGCGTCAGCCAATTGCACGTCGACCAGGACGACAACGCGACAGCAGCGGCCCATATGCGAAGAGGACAGTCGGGTGCGGCCCGGTTGAACAGTAGCTTCAAGACTAGCGAGTTCTATAGCAGCATCGCCATTAGTTACTTTGCTTGTACACTCTTTGTAACACGGACTTGGGGATTGTTATACTGAAGAAGCTTATTTATTTCGTGGGCCGCCCTTTGCTTGCGACACTTCTGTGTAATCGTCAAAGTTAAGTGCTGTAATCTTTTCATTTTGTATTAATACTCATTAACGACGATTTCTTTCAATGTTGTCTAGCAATCCGAGTAGGCATGTTTCCCAGACACTCCATATTTGACGACTAGGCTTGATGTAACAAAAATATTTCCGCAAGTGTGTCAATTTACACACTGAAGTAACTTTAGTGGCTTGGCTGTGCAGTTGAGAATTTTGCTCCTGGGGTAACATTTTATGGATGTCTTGTATATTCCTGGATTGGATGGACAGGTGACTGAACGTCTATCAGCTCAGAGTGGAAGTAATAAGGTACATCAGCAGATAAAAAGAGGACTATCTGACAAATAAATAGAAATCCTTCTTCAGTCGTACAACGTCTTGGAATCTCTTTGAGAACTCATGATGAAATCTTTGACTTACTGAACTTAGGCATATCTGGTCCACAAACGACTGCCTGTATGTCAGGCAAATGTTTCATGACATGGACTCGAAATTGATTTTTCTAGGATTTTTTTTTTGACTTCATCAGTTTTGTCTGCCATGTCTGTTACGAAAGACTATGAAGATGCATCAAGCCACTTAATCAATTCAAACATTTGGTGATGTCAACCACAAAAGATTTTATCACCTCTGAACTAACCCTTCACTCAGCTTATCCCTAATGACCGCCATCAGTTCAGCTAGCATTTCGTCACAAAAAAAAGGGAATCATACCGTCGTTGTGGTTGGTGTTGTAATGATGTTCCAGTAAGTGTCTTTCCTGCTCATAATAGCGCGATGGCAAATTAAGCACTTTGCAGCAGCTTCAGACGATTTGAAAAGTAAGGCAATTTCCATTCGGCCTTCAACAATGGGACTAAACAATTTTCTTTTTTTGACAAGCGCACAGAGGAAAGTTCAGTGGACCTGATGGGATACCAATTCGATTCTACACAGAGTACGCGAAAGAACTTGCCCCCCCCCCCTTCTAACAGCCGTGTACCGCAAGGTTCCAAATGATTGGCAAAGAGCACAGATAGTTCCAGTTTTCAAGGAGGGTCGTCCAGAAGATGCGCAAAACTATAGGCCTATATCTCTGACATCGATCTGTTGTAGAATTTTTAGAAGATGTTTCTAGCTCGCGTATCATGTCATTTCTGGAAACCCAGAATCTGCTCTGTAGGAATCAACATGGATTCCGGAAACAGCGATCGTGTGTGACCCAACTCGCTTTATTTGATCATGAGACCCAGAAAATATTAGATACAGGCTCCCACGTAGATACCATTTTTCTTGACATCCGGAAGGCGTTCGATACAGTTCCGCATTTTCTCCTGATAAACAAAATAAGAGCCTACGGAATATGAGACCAGCTGTGTGGCTTGATTGGAAAGTTTTTAGCAAACAGGACACAGCATGTTGTTCTCAATGGAGAGACGTCTACAGACGTTAAAGTTACCTCTGGCGTGCCACAGTGGAGTGTTCAGGGACCATTGCTTTTCACCATATATATAAATGACCCAGTAGATAGGGTCGGAAGTTCCATCTGTCTTTTCGCGTATGATGCTGTAGTATACAGAGAATTTGCAGCATTAGAAAATTACAGCGAAATGCAGGAAGATCTGCAGCGGATAGGCACTTGGTGTAGGGAGTGGCAACTGCGAATACATAGAAAGAAGGATCCTTTATTGTATGATTACATGATAGCGGAACAAACACTGGTAGCAGTTACTTCTGTAAAATATCTGGGAGTATGCGTACGGAACGACTTGAAGTGGAATGATCATATAAAATTAATTGTTGGTAAGGCGGGTGCCAGGTTGAGATTCATTGGGAGAGTCCATAGAAAATGTAGTTCACCAACAAAGGAGATGGCTTACAAAACACTCGTTCGACCTATACTTGAGTATTGCTCATCAGTGTGGGATCCGTACCAGGTCGACTTGACAGAGAGGATAGAGAAGATCCAGAGAAGAGCGGCGCGTTTCGTCACAGGATTACATGGTAAGCGTGACAGCGTTACGGAGATGTTTAGCAAACTCAAGTGGCAGACTCTGCAACAGAGGCGCTCTGCATCGCGGTGTAGCTTCCTGTCCGGGTTTCGAGAGGGTGCGTTTCTGGATGAGGTATCGAATATATTGCTTCCCCCTACTTATACCTCCCGAGGAGATCACGAATGCAAAATTAGAGAGATTCGAGCGCGCACGAAGGCTTTCCGGCAGTCGTTCTTCCCGCGAAACGTACGCGACTGGAACAGGAAAGAGAGGTAACGACAGTGGCACGTAATGTGCCCTCCGCCACACACCGTTGGGTGTCTTGCGGAGTAGAAATGTAGATGTAGATATAATTTAATGGAGATGGCACTGTCAGATAAATGCTTAGGGCCCTACTCCCTCTGGGCTCGCAGAGCTGGTAAGGTGCGTGGCCGGAACGCGCTCGTTCTCTGAGTACTGTTTGGCGAGGGCTGTACTAGGGCGACATTTCATGGTGGCTCGTAAGCACACATTTGCCGTTATCTCGGAAACGGCTAGTTTGCAGCGACCTATTTACTCGAACGTTTTTGCTTCACTATTTGACCGGTGCCAGTTTTCACAATTACTCGTAGTCATACATCCTGCAGATTTTCAAACGGGTTTTGACAGCAAAACGTTAATTAAACTTCGTCGCAGTCGTCAGATTTCACACATCAGACAATCGAAACTGTAATATCACATATCGAATGCTGTTTTCTCAATCGCAGGACAAATAGTTACGTGCCTTCAACAGTATACAGTGTGAAATGAAAGCAGTAACGTTTTGTTGCTGGCAAATTAAACCTGTGCGAAATGTCCGAAACGACTCTTTTACTTCGATCTGCATTTGGACTTGATTTCAGCACGAGGTACTTTCACAAAAGCGTGGGAATTACCCGGGATGAATTACGGCGTCGGCCACGCGTGGACACACAACGGACTGCCGCTCCGCGTCGAGCGCGCCGTAAAACCTAACGGCGTGCCGTGAAGCGGTATTTCGCGCATGCGCCGATGCGAGCCGCCGTCCTCTACTGGCGCGTGGCTCTCCGCCGCCTGGCAGGTTGCGTGGCGGTGTGCTGCCGCCGGCGGCCAAACGGGACGGAAAAGCCGGCGAGCGGTCGTAAAAAATAGCGCCCGCAATTAGGCGGGATGGGGTGGCGCGTCGCGCAGTAACACTTCCAGGTAACGAGCCCGCGTACGGATGGCCGTCGGCGCCCCGCGTCAGCGAACCACCGGAGGCGCACCTGCGGAGGCAGGAGGTCTTCTTCCACCGGCCTCGCTTCTAGGGGTTCGGGTGTTTTCCCGTTTTCAGAAGCGGCCGTCGGATGGATGCACATAATTACACCACACAATTTTATGATATGGACAGCCACAGCCATTGAAAGTCATGGTGAACAGAACCTGAATAAAACGCAAACACCTGTTAAGTGATGATTTACTAACGGTCGCTTCTGCTGCATTAAAGTAGCGTCTTCAGGTAGTTATAAATAGCAAAGAAAACATCCTTGTACACTACTGGCCATTATAATAAGCTACACCAAGAAGAGCTGACATGTGATTACATGGTTCAAATGGCTCTGAGCACTATGGGACTTAACATCTGAGGTCATCAGTCCCCTAGAACTTAGAACTACTTAAACCTAACTAACCTAAGGACATCACACACATCCACGCCTGAGGCAGGATTCGAATCTGCCACCGTAGCGGTCGCGCGGTTCCAGACTGAAGCACCTAGAACCGCTCGGCCACTAGCGGCCGGCTGTGATTACATTTTCACGCAATTTGGGCGCACTGCTCCTGGGAAATCAGTACGCAGAACAACAAATTCTGGCCGTGATAACGGCCATGATACGCCTGGGCATTGAGTCAAACAGAGCTTGGATGGCGTGTACAGATACAGCTGCCCATGCAGCTTCAACACGATACCACAGTTCATCAAGAGCAGAGACTGGTGTATTGTGACGAGCCAGTTGCTCGGCCACCATTGACCAGAGATCATTGGTGAGAGATCTGGAGAATGTGCTGGCCAGGGCATCAGTCGAACATTTTCTGTATCCAGAAAGGCCCGTACAGGATCTGCAAAACTCGGTCGTGCATTATCATGCTGAAATGTAGGGTTTCACAGGGATCGCGGCTGCACGATCCGTTACAGCCGTGCGGATAAGATGCCTGTCATCTCGACTGCTAGTGATACAAGGCCATTGGGATCCTGCACGGCTTTCCGTATTCTGAACCCACCGATTCCATATTCTGCTAACGGTCATTGGATCTCGACCAACGCGAGCAGCAATGTCGCGATACGATAAACCGCAATCGCGATAGGCTACAATCCGACCTTTATCAAAGTCGGAAACGTGATGGTACGCATTTCTCCTCCTTACACGAGGCATCACAACAACGTTTCACCAGGCAACGCCGGTCAAGTGCTGTTTGTGTACGAGAAATCGGTTGGACACTTTCCTCATGTCAGCACGTTGTAGGTGTCGCCACCGGCGCCAACCTTGTGTGAATGCTCTGAAAAGCTAATCATTTGCTTATCACGGCATCTTCTTCCTGTCGGTTAAATTTTGCGTCTGTAGCACATCATCTTCGTGGTGTAGCAATTTTAATGGCCTTTTAATATTTTAAAATGTTCGGATAATAAATTGCCGTCTCTTTATCTAAGAACAGATGATGAATGCAGCTAGCCGCTATCTCTGTGTAATCTCTTGTCTGTATAGACGTGTATCTGTTGCCTTTAAGATCACTTCACCTTCACACATAAATCTATACAGTAAAGTAAGGCCCTCCCAGTTCTCGGCTAATCCGTGATAAGACAGGCGAAAAATTAGAGTAATGGAGGATTATTAGTATTATCTCTATTTTTCATTCGCTCTCTCTCTTTCTCTCCTTTATCTATGTACAGTTTTTAATATAAATCAGCCAAATAGAATCTTTGGTGGAGTCCTTCGTCTTGGTAATCAACGGCTGGCTTGCTGTAAGAGATCTTTACATTTATTATTACTGTTAAACACTGCAGTCAGTCGAGAGAATCAATCGTTTGGACAATTTGTTCCTTTTACGAAAGATTGCGAATTCCAGATGTGTACGAAGCCTTTTTGGACGATTTAACACAGACTCAGTGATTGCAGGCTCTCTTCGACACAGCTGAAACTTCTCCACTAATTACAGGGCCAAGGTGATCATCACATGATTCAGAAAAAACTCATTCGTTCATTCACTCCAGAACAAAAAGTCACAAACCTTATTTATGGAGGAAATTGTGTGTTAAATCCAACTCCATTACATGTCCTGATCTCCGATGATTCCACGCCTGAATTATTTTCCTTTTAGTCTCTTTCTCTTCAAACAAACCGCTAGCGGCACAAATGTTAATTGGCTTGCTTTAGCGAGAAGAAAAGCAGAATATTTATCTCTCAGAAACACGTCAATCCCTCAACAGATACTCCAGAAGCTGTCCTCGTTACCACGCTAACAACCATGGAGAATGCATATATGCATCTCTGTTATTTCAAAGAATAAACGCACTAGAAAACACTTAGGCGTCGACGAGCTGTCGCCGCATATATTACGAGAAAATCAGATCAGATAACTTTTCCAAAGTGAATGAATGTGGATGGTTTGATTGAAAATGATTAATTGGTGCGTGGTAGAGGGTATTTTCTGTGGGGACATTACAGCCTGTAGTGTAATTCGCACAGGGTGAAGAAAAATTGGCGCAGTCGAACCTTGCAGTGCCATTTCTATCAACACAAAAACGCCTCTCACAAAATGCCGTCTTTCACATATTTCTGGCAGTCAATGGACGTTAAAAATTGGCAAGCTGGCAACGCTGTAATCACGTGTACGGTAACTATCTCTGTTAACAGGTAGTGGTAGCACGGTGCAGTTGGTTCAGTGCATCTCGTTTTGAGTTGGCTTACAGCAGGTCAATGGTTCGATTCTAGGTCGAAGCGTATTTGTTTTTAGTAACTAAATGTAATCTCCGTGGTACGGTATCCGGCGTCTTAATCGTTATACAGTGATTGCAGTGGATCTTCTGCTAAACATTTGCACATACATGCTACGAACACAAAAATGGAAGTACAATCGTTTTCAGCGGTTACATTTTAAAAAAGCCTTTTGCAAGTCGTGGACGCGAAATGTTTCCCACCACTGCACCTACTAGATTCCAGACCATTTTGTGAGTATCCTCCTCCTACGATCCCATGGAGTATGAACTATTACTCTTCCCACGTTCAGGTCCATTACATTTAGTTATGGCATTACGTTACCAGTGGGGCTAGCATCATGCTTTCCAAATAATTTTCAAACATGTGCCATGGAAATGTCGGATATATGTGGCTTAAGGAACGGTGTATACTACAATATTATGAAATCGGCAAATAAAAACAGTTGCGCCTCGTCCCAGTTTCGAACCCTCAACCTCCTGCATGCTAACCCAAAACGCTATCCACGGCATCTATTGCACACCACTGCTGCCATTTGCTGACTGAGTTAGTTACCTTAATGTGATTACAGTGTCGCCAAATTGACAACATTTAACCTCTATTTACTGCCGGAAATATGCGCAGGGCGATATTTTGTGACAGACATTTTTGTATTGCTAGTATGTGAGGAATCGTGCTTTGAAGTCATAAGACTACTTACCGTAGTGTCATGAAGATAAGCACACTGAGACGCCCCAAACGTTCGTTGTCACATAATCCAACCCCATGAAAAACAAGCGGCAGACCATCGGGGCGTATAGTTCAGGGGACGATGCACTACGGCAAAAGGAACGGTAGTTAACCTAGTGAATATGGTTGAAATGTAATACAAGAAGCGTCAATAAGACACGTCCATCTAAGAACCGTAACCCAGTAAACAGCCTTTTCACGACAAAAATATAAACAAAAACCGCCAGAAGGATAAAATTATGCAACATTAAAAACCGGGAAGGAAGATGTTAGTTAAGCTGTTGTGACTATATGTACATCCATCTGCAAACAGAATGTACGTCAAGAACTAACAGTATTAAAAATCTTATAAGGTTAAAAATTATCTAAGACTTTTACCAAAAACTCGTAAGAACCGAGAATAAACGTCAGATAATAGGGGGCACCATTTATAAAAGTAAACCTACGAAGCAGAATAACACATTGATAATGAAATGGTTCAAATGGCTCTGAGCACTATGGGTTTTAACTTGTGAGGTCTTCAGTCCCCTAGAACTTAGAACTACTGAAACCTAACTAACCTAAGGATATCACACACATCCATGACCGAGGCAGGATTCGAACCTGCGACCGTAGCGGTCGCGCGGTTCCAGACTATAGCGCTTACAACCGCTCGGCTACTCCGGCCGGTCATTAATGATCCTTCTAGTGTAACCCGAATGTCCAAATATACCAACACACGAAATTTATGTACCCTGTAATTGGTTATCGGAAGGATAAAGCACTGGGGGGCGGTCAGCTGTCTACTATACTGGTGGAGATCGTCATACGACTGGAAGTACGACACGTGATACAAGCTGCGGGATTTTCAACTCGGAAGCGTCTTATGTGTACAATGCTATATCCAGGAACCAAAGATCACATATAAACAAGACGTGGCTATCATCAGGATAGCTTGTTGTATAAGTATGAATGCTATAATCATACACTCTTGGATATTGAAATAAGAACACCGTGAATTCATTGTCCCAGGAAGGGGAAACTTTATTGACACATTCCTGGGGTCAGATACATCACATGATCACACTGACAGAACCACAGGCACATAGACACAGGCAACAGAGCATGCACAATGTCGGCACTAGTACAGTGTATATCCATCTTTCGCAGCAATGCAGGCTGCTATTCTCCCATGGAGACGATCGTAGAGATGCTGGATGTAGTCCTGTGGAACGGCTTGCCATGCCATTTCCACCTGGCGCCTCAGTTGGACCAGCGTTCGTGCTGGACGTGCAGACCGCGTGAGACGACGCTTCATCCAGTCCCAAACATGCTCAATGGGGGACAGATCCGGAGATCTTGCTGGCCAGGGTAGTTGACTTACACCTTCTAGAGCACGTTGGGTGGCGCGGGATACATGCGGACGTGCATTGTCCTGTTGGAACAGCAAGTTCCCTTGCCGGTCTAGGAATGGTAGAACGATGGGTTCGATGACGGTTTGGATGTACCGTGCACTATTCAGTGTCCCCTCGACGATCACAAGTGGTGTACGGCCAGTGTAGGAGATCGCTCCCCACACCATGATGCCGGGTGTTGGCCCTGTGTGCCTCAGTCGTATGCAGTCCTGATTGTGGCGCTCACCTGCACGGCGCCAAACACGCATACGACCATCATTGCCACCAAGGCAGAAGCGACTCTCATCGCTGAAGACGACACGTCTCCATTCGTCCCTCCATTCACGCCTGTCGCGACACCACTGGAGGCGGGCTGCACGATGTTGGGGCGTGAGCGGAAGACGGCCTAACGGTGTGCGGGACCGTAGCCCAGCTTCATGGAGACGGTTGCGAATGGTCCTTGCCGATACCCCAGGAGCAACAGTGTCCCTAATTTGCTGGGAAGTGGCGGTACGGTCCCCTACGGCACTGCGTAGGATCCTACGGTCTTGGCGTGCATCCGTGCGTCGCTGCGGTCCGGTCCCAGGTCGACGGGCACGTGCACCTTCCGCCGACCACTGGCGACAACATCGATGTACTGTGGAGACGTCACGCCCCACGTGTTGAGCAATTCGGTGGTACGTCCACCCGGCCTCCCGCATGCCCACTATACGCCCTCGCTCAAAGTCCGTCAACTGCACATACGGTTCACGTCCACGCTGTCGCGGCATGCTACCAGTGTTAAAGACTGCGATGGAGCTCCGTATGCCACGGCAAACTGGCTGACACTGACGGCGGCGGTGCACAAATGCTGCGCAGCTAGCGCCATTCGACGGCCAACACCGCGGTTCCTGGTGTGTCCGCTGTGCCGTGCGTGTGATCATTGCTTGTACAGCCCTCTCGCAGTGTCCGGAGCAAGTATGGTGGGTCTGACACACCGGTGTCAATGTGTTCTTTCTTCCATTTCCAGGAGTGTATATAGAGAGAATAAGATACTGCGGCGAGTTGAAAATGAGTGCGAGATATATGTGCATAAGACAAATCCTTTCACTCGACAATTTTTCTCCTTCATACCTCCTGTGTGCTAACACAGATGACGTGTCACTGATCTCATTTGTACTAAGATGGCAGCACACGCGAGGTCCTACTTGCTTCCACCACCGTGAGTGGAATGCGTGAGGTCTAGTAAGTGCTCACCAACCTGCGGTCTTCTATATTTGTTGTCCTCTGTACAGAAAACGGCACGTAGGTCGTGAATCCGTTATCTTCAGGCTGTAACAAACTCTTAGCGAGGAACAAATATTTTAGAAGTAATTAAATTTCGAATTCTTTCATGCGGGATGCCACTCGCTGTTTAATAGCAGAACACCTCAAACTACATAGTTACATTCCACTTAGAAGTCACAGATTATTTCCTTACTGCAACAAAATAATGAAACGTGTATATCCGTAATTACTGTCACACTGTTCTCAACTACATGTCCAAATAACCAGAAATTGCTTAAAGAGCGTTAACTGATACCGCAACAGACAGCATGTCCGTCCTCCGAGACTGCAGAACCAGCTCTGATCTTACAACCGAACGACTTCGCCCTCCATACAATATAGGTGCGATCCGAAGATCACCGAAGTGCTCCGTCTGCCTATTCGTTTAAGAGTTGTTTATTACTCTTCTGGTTATTAATGCTTGCGAAATAATGGAATGATAGCACGCTATTGAGAGATGCTTTAATATCAACTGCAAGTAAATACACTGTAAAGATTTTGTAATATTAATAACACAAGACTATCACTTTGGCGCGCAACCTCCGACTGCAGCAGCCAATCGCGGAGGATGACCATATTTTAAGGCGGTCTATCTTACGCTATCCGTACCGAACAAACCATCTGTCATCGGTACATCACACCACTTTACGTCATCTTCCCACTGCTTCCTTCAAACTGCTCTAAAAGGAGTTTCTTCTACGTGAATATGATGGCTGCAAAGCCAGAAACATTACAGTACCAAAAGTGAATACAATAGCACGGGATCTGTGGAGTTAATTTCATCAGATTTTTTAATACAGTTTTCATCTACGAGGGCTATTTGAAACGTAAGGTGAGAAGGGGTGCGAAACGGAAACCACAGTGAAACTCCGATGAAGCTTTGCACGGAAATGTTGAATAGTGTCTCTAGTAGGCCCGTCGCTCGCGTCACTTCACTCTTTTCGGTTCTGAGCACACAGAGAGATGCCAAGAACAATAGTGTCTCTCGCCAAGTATGAGGGCCTGGTGAGAGACTTCGCCTGATGTCATGTAACCCACCTAACATAGTTGTCATACGTTTCCTTCTTCATGACAACTCTCGGCCGCTTTCGGCAGGGGCTATGAAGATGCTCCTGCAGCGTTTTCGAGGGGAAGTGTTTCATCATCCACAGTAGAGCCCGGAACTGACTCTCCCTGAGTTTCATCTCTGCTCACATGAACAGGTAGCTATGAAGACAACCTTCTGGCAGACAATGAGCTGTAGACCAGCGTGGAGAATTGGCATGAAACACAGGCGGCTTGCTTCTATGATGAGAATACTGGAAAGTTTGTACAACACTATGACAAATGTCTAAGTATGAGCGGATTTATGTAAAGAAGCAGCTGGAAGATGTAGCTAACTTTAGGAACAAAACATTTTTGTTTTTCACAGTGGTTTCCATTTTGCGACCAATCGGACCTTTCTCTCCGAATAGGCCTCGTACATTCAGTCTACACATGGATGGACATGTAAGCACAATAGCTTAATTAATGTCACGCTTCCCGACTTTTAATGTTAGATAATTTTGTCTTCGTAGTAACAGGGCTAGTTAATGCATTACGATTCTCAGGTAGACGCTTCTCCTATCACATAGTAACCCTATTTATTACTTTTAGTACGGTTATCTTTACATAGCGCCCCATCCCCTACACTATTCGCCCCCATGCTCTGCCGCTTATTATTAGTTGGCGACTTTCCCTCTTCTCGCGGATTGATTGTGTGACAGCCAAAGTTTGGGCGTCGCCATGTTCTTAGCTTTGCGACATTACTGTAAGTAGTTTTACTTCGGTTCACTTTCATTGGCTGTCCTTAATCAATTTTTTAATATTTAGATTACACGGACGTTTTCTTTCCTATGCAGAACAACCTGAAGATGCCGAAACCGGTCGTTAATATGTCATTATCTAAGAGTGTTTGCTGTTTCTTGAACTTCAATTTACCAGATAATTATAGTTATCTTTCGTTAGAAGGCAGGTTAAAGAAAGGCAAACACACGTTTATAGCATTTGTAAATTTAGATAAAAGTTTCGCCAATAACAGGAAACAACCCAAATTGTGAAGGTAGCAGGGATAAAATACAGGAAGCGAAAGGCTATTTATATCTCGTAAAAAAAAAGATGAAAAAAAAAGAGGAAAAATACACTGCAATAAAATGAACCAGATAGCTTACATAATGTATCAATAAAATCTAGTGCTCTAATATATCAACAGCTCAGTAATCCATCGTATATATTAGTTCTTATGTCAAAATCTAAACAAATATACCTTCCGAAACGACAAACATATTTGTCCTTGTCGCCTTTAATTGTGTCGTACTGTTGTTACTACGGTCGAATGTGCTTAGTGTAAATCAAAATTTTTATTAAGTTCAAGTTATACTTCATGTGATCCTATGCTCCAGGTTTGTGGCCCTGATCTCTGCCCGTTGTAGAGGCCGGGACAAACATTCAGAATGCAAAACACAGACAAGGGTCGAATATATGGAAATGGAGCAGTGTTTGGAAAGGGTGTGAGATATCGCTGCAGCACACCCGCGATATTATTCAATCTGCACAGTGAGCGAGCAGTAAAGGAAACCAAGGAGCAATTAGGAAAGGGACTTAAATTTCACTGAGAAATAATAAAAACTTATACTCATTTCTTCGACTAGATTTGCAATTCTGTCAGACAGTGAAGGACTTGGCAGAGCAGTTGAACGAAATTGTGTGGTCTTGAAAGGAAGATACAAATTTGGCACCGAAAAAAGTACAGAAAGGGTAATGGAATGTATCTAATTAAATCAGATGACGCTATGGAAATTAGGAAAAGAGACATCGAAAGTAGTGGATGAGTTTTTCTATTTGGACAGCAACGTAACTGGTGATGCAGGAGGCAGAGACAATACAAGATTCAGATCAGCGATAGCCAGGACAGCGTTTCTGAATAACAAAAATTATTTAACATTTAATATAAATTTAATTTTTAAGGAAGTCGTTTCTGAAGCTATGAGTCTGGAGCTTAGCTCTCTACAGAAGTGACACGTGGATAACAACCATTTCAGACAAGAAAACAACAGGCTCTAGATACCGGCTCCCAGGCTGATGCCTCATTTTTCGACTATCGAAAGGCGTTCGACTCAGTTCCGCATTGTTGCTTTCACCAAAAAGTGCGCACTTACGGTCTATCCGATGACATATGCAGTTCGATATAAAGTTTTCTAACAGGTAGAGAGGAGTATGTCGTTCTGAATGGAGTTACTTCAGCAGAAACAAGAGTAACTTCAAGTGTGCCCAGGGCAGCTTAATAGGTCCACAGCTTTTTACGATTTACATAAACGATCTGGTTGATGGTATTGACAGCGGCCTGAGACTGTTTACTGTTTGCCGATGATCTTGTAATCTACAGGACAGTAATATCAGATGAAAGTTGT
Organism: Schistocerca serialis cubense; assembly: GCF_023864345.2. Classification (NCBI taxonomy): domain Eukaryota; kingdom Metazoa; phylum Arthropoda; class Insecta; order Orthoptera; family Acrididae; genus Schistocerca; species Schistocerca serialis. The sequence continues at coordinate 4,797,297 of NC_064646.1, forward strand.
GAACAAATGAATGAGGATTTGCAGAAAATAAATGCGTGGTGTAATGACTGGCAATTATCTCTCAATATTAGTGAGTATAACCTACGGCGTATAACAAGGCGAAAATTCCCATTAATGTACGAGTACACAATAAATTCCCATTCTTTGAAAGGTGTTACATGCGTCAAGGATCTGGGTGTCACTATTCGAAATGATCTCAAATGGAATGATCAGATTACACAAGTAACGGACATGGCGACCTCTAGATTTTGGTTTATTGGTAGAATCCTGAAGCGATGCAGTCCTCTAATATTCTGTGTGGTGTCTGTTTGTTCTAAGTCCTGTCTCCCTACCACTTTCGCACAACGACCCTCTGAGCGTGTTTTTTAGGGAATTGACTAGTTTGAACCTGGGACCTGTTGCTGGTAAGGAGACGCCAGACCACACATGACATGTAGAGTTCAGAAGAGTTCAGTGAGACTAGCGATGATATAATCAAATACTTAATGATTTCAGCGTCAGCTCCACTGCACTCCCTGAAAAAGTCTCTTAATACTAACTAAACTTAGTGGAAGGGGTTCAAGGCTTTACTATTTTTAGTTTGCTGGTAAAATAACGTCGAAAATGCAGTTAAGTTTACCACTGGAATTTTTATTCTACTCACAAAACATTGTTTATAAATTGCACTATTGATAAAAGGAAATATTTTAATACAGGATAATAAAAACCAACTGCTTTCAACAAAAATGTGAACGAATATTCCCTGAATGGGTTTAAAAGTTCTATAATGGATCGAAGGATGACCTATGCCATATCACATCTATAATCTAGGTTTAAATTAAGTTTCATGAAAGAGAAAACTATCAAAAATAGTCTAGATTGACCCTCAATTTTCTTTAATTACTTTTTTAACTTGTCATAAATTACAGTGGCTGATGTGGCTTCTCAATAATTATATAACAGAAAAATCATCGTGTTTCAGATTTTAACTTCAAGTAGCAAATGTGGTTCAAAAATGGCTCTGAGCACTATGGGACTTAACATCTATGGTCATCAGTCCCCTAGAACTTAGAACTACTTAAACCTAACTAACCTAAGGACAGCACACAACACCCAGCCATCACGAGGCAGAGAAAATCCCTGACCCCGCCGAGAATCGAACCCGGGAACCCGGGCGTGGGAAGCGAGAACGCTACCGCACGACCACGAGATGCGGGCAGCAAATGTGAATACCACGAAGTTTAATAGACGATCGACACTAGTATTACGTAAAAAGGGGATGTAACAGACGAGACTTCTGCAGTTCTGAGTGAAGCCTTATGCAGCATCGCATGCGTTCATTACCTTGACGGTGTTTAGGCAGCATCAGGGTCAGTGGACGGCGCAGCTCCACACACCTCGCTGTCTCGGTAACAACTCTCTCGAACTTCTCTTTACTACAATTTACTGAAGTGGAATTAAGAAAAAGGTATCTGGCTGTATTTTCAACTGACCAATCAGGGTCTCAATGTTAACCTTAACCTCTGCCTACAAAAATTCTGTCTATCCAATGAGAAACGTTAAACTTTTCGTGGGGGGCAATGTTTTTAATGTTTCCTATGTAACAGAGAAGCGTATAGTCTCAAGCTAAAACATGCAGCTGGTGTGGCCCTTTTAGTGTTATGATAAGATCTATACTGTTCTTCTGGAGGGCGCTATCTTTTAACATGGGCTGGGGGCTGCTCTTGGCGATGTGGGTGTCCGTCCCTTATTGTAGGGCCTTCTGGCCTACACGGTTCTGCTCTCGGCTTCTGTTCTCGTTTCTCCCCTCGGAAATGCGTCTGTTTTACGGTGGGAAGGTATGACATGCATTTAGGCGTTCTTGTGTTAGTCTGTGGTATTCCATTTGCTCACTCGTTGATCGTATTACTTTCGTTAATTTATTGTCAGGATTTGTTCGGAGCTATGTGACATACTGCCGGATTTGCTATCATGTCAGGGTTTTCATGGAAGGTGTTGGATTTGGCTGACACCTTACAGTCCTTCAAAAAAGCAAATTGCTCACAATACGTTACTTCGTCCAGTCTTAGAGTATAGTTCGTCTGTATGGGATCCTAACCAGTTGGATCTGGTTCAAGACATTGAGAATGTCCAAAGAAAAGCGGCAAGATTCGTGACTGGAACATTTAGTCATCGCGAGAGGTTACAAATCTCACAAAAAGTTTGAAGTGGGACACACCTGCAGATAGACGGCGCGCTAAACGGAAGGGGCTGCTCACTAAGTTTCGAAATCCGAGCTTCTCCGAGGATGTAGAGCATATATTATTACCACCAACTTTCAAGTCGCGCAATGATCGTCGTTCCAAGATAAGGTAAATTAGAGCTCGTACTGAGGCACTCAGACAGTCGTTTTTCCCTCGTGCGATCCGTGAGTAGAAAGAGAGGGACGGGGAATATGATTTTGGCGCGAATTGTGCCTTCCGCCACACACCGCTTGATGACTAGCGGAGTATATATGTAGATGTAGATGCAGAATCTTTTGAAATGAGGTACTACAGAAGAACGCCGAAGATAAAATGGGTAGATAAAATAACTAAAGAGAAGTTTTTTTTTCGCTCTTCTGACTGACTTGACGCGGCCCGCCACGAATTCCTCTCCAGTGCCGACCTCTTCATCTCAGAGTAGCATTAGCAACCTACGTCCTCTATTACTTGCTGGATGTATTCCAATCTCTGTCTTCCTCTACAGTTTTTGCCTTCTACAGCTCCCCCTTGTACTATGGAAGTTATTCCCAGATGTCTTAACAGATGTCCTATCATCCTGCCCTTCTCCTTATCAATGTTTTCCACATATTCCTTTCCTCTCCGATTCTGCACAGAACCTACTCATTCCTTACCTTATCAGTCCACCTAATTTTCAACATTCATCTGTAGTACCACATCACAAATGCATCGATTCTATTCTGTTCCGATTTTCCCACAGTCCGTGCTTCACTACCATACAATGCTGTACTCCAGACGTACATTCTAAGAAATTTCTTTCTCAAATTTAGATCGATATTTGATATTAGCAGAATTCTCTTGGCTTGTTATGCCGTTTTTGCCATTGCTAGTCTGCTTTTGATGTACTCCTTGCTCTGTCCATCACTGGTTATTTTACTGCCTACGTATCAGAATTCCATAACTACGTCTACTTCGTGACCATCGATCATGATATTAAGTTTCTCCCTGTTCTCATTTCTACTACTTCTCATTACCTTCGTCTTTCTTCGATTTACTCTCAATCCATACTCCATACTCATTAGATTGTTCATTCCATTCAGCAGGTCATGTAATTCTTCTTCACTTTCACTCAGGATATCAGTATCATCAGCGAATCGCATCACTGCTATCCTTTCACAATGGATTTTAATTCCACTCTTGAACCTTTATTTCCATAATTGCTTCCTCGATGTACAGATTGAACAGTAGGGGCGAAAGACTACATTCCTGTCTTACACCGTTCTTAATCCGAGCACATCGTTCTCGGTTCTCCACTCTTAACATTCCCTCTTGGCTGTTGTACATATTGTATATGATCCGTCTCTTCAAATAGCTTACCCCTATTTTGCACAGAATTTCCAATATCTTGCACCATTTTACATTGACGAATGCTTTTACCAGGTCGACAAATCCTATGCACGTGTCTTGATTTTACTTTAGTCTAGCTTCCATTATTAACAGCAACGTCAGAATTACCTCTCTCTTGCCTTTACCTTTCCTGTAGCCAACTTAGCGCTATCTAGCACATTCTCAATTTTCTTTTCCATTCCTCTGTGTATTGTTCTTGTAAGCTACATGAATGCATGAGCTGTTAAGTTGATTGTGCAGTAATTCTCGCACTTGTCAGCTCTTGCCGTCTTCGGAATTGTGTGGATGATATTTTTCCGAAAGTCAGATTGTATGTCACCAGACTCATAATTTCTACACACCAACGTGAATAGTCGTTTTGTTGCCAATCACCCTGCGATTTTAAAAATTCCAAGTTATTGTTTTCTATCCCTTCTGCCTTATTTGATCTTAAGTACTCCAAAGCTCTTTTAGATTATGACTCTAATACTGGGTCGCCGATCTCTTCTATATCAACCGCTCCTTCTTCTTCTATCATATCAGACAAATCTTCCCCCTCATAGAGGCTTTTAACGTATTCTTCCTACCTATTCGCTCTCTCCTTTGCATTTAACAAAGGAATTCCCACTGCTTTCATGTCAACGAAGGTTGTTTGACTTCCCTGTACGCGGGGTCAGTCTTATCGACAAGCATTTCTTTTTCGATTTCTTCGCATTTTTCATGCAGCCATTTCGTCTCATCTTCCCTGTACTTCCTATTTATTTCATTTATCAGCGACTTGAATTTCTGTATTCCTGAGTCTCCCGGAACGTTTTTGTAGTTTCTACTTTCATCGATCAATTGAAATATTTCTCTTGTACCCATGGATTCTTCAAAAAACATTCAAATGTTTGTGAATTCCTAATGGACCAAAGTGCTTAAATCATCGGTCCTTAGACTTACATACTACTTAAACTAACTTAAATTAACTTATGCTAAGAACAATACACACACCCATGCCCTAGGAAGGACTCGAACCTCCGGCGGAAGGGGCCGATGGTTTCTTCACGGTTGCTTTCTTTGTACCTATGTTTTCCTTCTGAACTTCTGTTATCGCCCTTTTTAGGGATGTCCATTCCTCTTCAACTGTACTGCCTACTGAGCTACTTCTTACCGCAGTATCTATAGCCTTAGAGACCTTCAAGCGTATTTCGTCATTCCTTAGTAGTTCTCTATCCCACTTCTTTGTGTATTGATTCTTCCTGACTAATGTCTTAAACTTCAGCCTACTCTTCATCACTATTATGTTGTGGTCTGAGTCTATATCTGCTCCTGGGTACACCTTACAGTCCTGTATTTGAGTTCAGAATCTCTGTCTGACCATGATGTAATCTAACTAAAGTCTTCCTGTATCACCTGGCCTTTTCCAAGTACACCCCCTCCCCTCTTGTGATTCTTGATAGAGTATTCGTGAATTCATTACAGTACTCAATCACTTTTTCTCGTCTGTCATTCCTGGTGCCAATTCCTCATTCTCCGATAACCTTTTCTTTTGCTTCTTCCCATAGAACTGCATTCCAGTCCCCCATTTTCAACTCGCTTTACATACTGTATCACCCTTTCAATATCATCCTACACTTTCTCAATCTCTTCAGCTTGCGACGTCGACATGTATACCTAAACTAACGTTGTTGGTGTTGGTTTGCTGTCGATTCTGAGAAGAACAACCCTATCACTGAACTGTTCACAGTAACACACTCTCTGCTGTACCCTCCTATTCATAACGAATCGTACTCCCGTTATACCATTTTCTCCTGCTGTTGATATTTCCCTATACTCATTTGACCAGAAATCCTTGTCTTTTCCCCACTTCACTTCACTGACCCCTACTATATTTAGATTCAGCCTTTTCACTTCCCTTTTCAGATTTTCTAGTTTCCGTACCTCGTTCAAGCTTCTGACATCCTACTCCCCGAGTCGTAGAACGCAACTATTTCGTTGATTATTCAATCTTTTTCTGAGGGTATCCTCCCCTTTGGCAGTCTCCTTATAGAGATCCGAATCGGGGCTATTCCGGAATCTTTTGCCAAAGGAGAGATCATCATGACACTACTTCAATTACGGGCCACATGTCCTGTGTATATAGGGTGTTACAAAAAGGTACGGCCAAACTTTCAGGAAACATTCCTCACACACAAAGAAAGAAAATATGTAATGTGGACATGTGTCCGGAAACGCTTACTTTCCATGTTAGTGCCCATTTTATTATGTCTCTTCAAATCACATTAATCATGGAATGGAAACACACAGCAACAGAACGTACCAGCGTGACATCAAACACTTTGTTACAGGAAATGTTCAAAATGTCCTCCGTTAGCGAGGATACATGCATCCACCCTCCGTCGCATGGAATCCCTGATGCGCTGATGCAGCCCTGGAGAATGGCGTATTGTATCACAGCCGTCCACAATACGAGCATGAAGAGTCTCTACATTTGGTACCGGGGTTGCGTAGACAAGAGCTTTCAACTGCCCCCGTAAATGAAAGTCAAGGGGGTTGAGGTCAGGAGAGCGTGAAGGCCATGCAATTGGTCCGCCTCTACCAATCCATCGGTCACCGAATCTGTTGTTGAGAAGCGTACGGACACTTCGACTGAAATGTGCAGGAGCTCCATCGTGCATGAAGCACATGTTGTGTCGTACTTGTAAAGGCACATGTTATAGAAGCACAGGTAGAGTATCCCGTATGATATCATGATAACGTGCTCCATTGAGCGTAGGTGGAAGAACATGGGGCCCAATCAAGACATCACCAACAATGTCTGCCCAACCGTTCACAGAAAATCTGTGTTGATGGCGTGATTGCACAATTGCGTGCGGATTCTCGTCAGCCCACACTTGTTGAATGTGAAAATTTACAGTTTGATCACTTTGGAATGATGCCTCATCCGTAAAGAGAACATTTGCACTGAAATGAGGATTGACACATTGTTGGATGAACCATTCGCAGAAGTGTACCCGTGGAGGCCAATCAGCTGCTGATAGTGCCTGCACACGCTGTACATTGTACGGAAACAACTGGTTCTCCCGTAGTACTCTCCATACAGTGACATGGTGAACGTTACCTTGTACAGCAGCAACTTCTCTGACGCTGACATTAGGGTTATCGTCAACAGCACGAAGAATTGCCTCGTCCATTGCAGGTGTCCTCGTCGTTCTAGGTCTTCCCCAGTCGCGAGTCATAGGCTGGAATGTTCCGTGCTCCCTAAGACGCCGGTCAATTGCTTCGACCATCTTCCTGTCAGGACACCTTCGTTCTGGGAATCTGTCTCGATGCAAACGTACCGTGCCACGGCTATTGCCCCGTGCTAATCCGTACATCAAATGGGCATCTGCCAACTCCGCATTTGTAAACATTGCACTGACTGCAAAACCACGTTCGTGATGAGCACTAACGTGTTGATGCTACGTACTGATGTGCTTGATGCTAGTACTGTAGAGCAATGAGTCGCATGTCAACACAGACACCGAAGTCAACATTACCTTTCTTCAATTGGGCCAACTGGCGGTGAATCGAGAAAGTACAGTACATATTGACGAAACTAAAATGAGCTCTAACATGGAAATTAAGCGTTTCCGGACACATGTCCTCATAAAATCTTTTCTTTATTTGTGTGTGAGGAATGTTTCCTGAAAGTCTGCATCTTCATGGCGTTGATCTTCGTTGATTCTTCAGCCTTTAGTGGCAGTTTCCCACCACTAGGACAAGAGAGTGCCCAGAACCTCTGTCCGCTCCTCCGCCCTCTTTGACAAGGCCGTTATGCTGGAATTCTTCGGCCGCCAATGCTGATTATTAATCATAATTAAACACCGGCGGGGTTCGAACCCGGGACCGAAAACGTTTCGATTATAAATCTAAGACGCTACCCCAAGACCACTGGAGGTTAATGAGAAGGTACGGATTTAAGGAAAAACCGTATCCTAAAACTTAACTAATAGATTGGGTCCGTTGATACGAGTAATATGGACGCATCAAGGAATCGTCAGTTTGCTAACGAAAGGATGTGAGGTGGATAAAAATTGTAGAGAGAGACCATTACGTAAATACAGCAAGGAGGTTCTAATGGTAGCAGTAGTTATTCAACGGTAAAGAGGCTTACACGATAGTCAAGCATGGAGAGCTGCCTCACAGCAGTCCTCGAACTGAGGCACACAACAACATTGCTGACGTCCTTGTCTCGTTGTGCTATGAGAGGTTTTACTGTGTGAAAATTTACAGGCTCCAGTTCATTGACTTTTAGTATTCATGTAACATACATGATCGATTTCGGCTTACTTATTCCGCCATGAAATGTATCTGAGAAACCTGTCACATATATACCGATTCAGTGGTTCACATCCATGCATGGATAGTTGGTAAATAGCGTTACCTAACCATATCAGTTAACCATATAGGTAAAATAACGTCAACTTATACGAAAACAAAGTTTTTGGTTTTGTAGCATATATTAAAACCAAACTTATCTTGGAGAACACTAACCGAAACCTTCCGTCGGACGGTTGATTGGTACGTTCGCCTGTGAGTTGGTGTTCTAAATCTTTAAATGTTTCGTATAACATTACGTGACGTTAGCTATGTACTTATCGGTACGGCAAGATACAGATGGTTATCGGTATCTGTGCGTGGACATACGTCATTGAATCGATATAGATATCGTCTCCTGATGGGAAGAGTATTCTAAAAATCGATTATGTGTATTATATGGAAATGAACGTCAAGAAAGTGCAGCCTGAAGAGGTATGTGTATGCAGAATGAGATTTTCACCCTGCAGTGGAGACTGCGCTGATATGAACCTTCCTGGCGGATTAAAACTGTGTGGCGGACAGAGACTCTAACTCGGGACCTTTGTTTTTTAACAGGCAAGTGCACCACCATCTTTTTTGTTTATTGTTCTCAATTTTTTCGTGATTGTTTAATTTGTTCGTGGCAGACGTCCCATGACGTTTGTTCAAGTTTATCGTTAATCCATTAACTCAGTTTCTTTTTTTTTTTATTATTACAGACGGCAGCTAACCCTCTAACCGAACACGCTGAGCTACCGTGCCGGCTACCATCTGAGCTACCCAAAGCACGACATACGACCCGTCCTCGCAGCTTCAATTCTGCCAGTACCTCATCACCTACCTTCCAAAACTTCACAGAAGCTCTTCTGAGAACCTTGTAGAACTATAGTTCAATTCTTTTATCTTGGCGGCTCGCGCATGCCCGCCCAGACGCGGGAGATTGCTGCGTTGCCAGCTGGACGCGCCAAGCAAACTTACGGTTAGAGGGAGCGCAGTTTATGAAGTAAAGCCACCACAGCCGCATTAACCCTTTTGCTGCTACAGAGAGGTGTTCCCCGCATTCCACGCAGAGCGCGATTTTGTCATCACTGCATTGCTCGCCTGTGTAGACACATCGCGTTGCGACTGCTTTGACACACTTATCATTCGATTTCACAAAAACTATTTGGCCCAAAAATTTGATTTTTACATATCTTCTTGACTGATACCTTCCCCCCATAAATGAATTAATTTTGTTTTGATGTTCAACGCAGTTATTGTGCAGCATTAAATGTAGTAAACCACAGCACGAAATTTTGAAGAGTTTGCAGAGGTATAAGTCCATAGCGTATACTTTCTGTATGGTTGATTTCAGTTGCTACTAGAAACTTCAAAAAATTACATTCAAACGAATAAAATTCATCAAGTAAGACACTTCGATATTGTTTTTAAATAAAGAAAATATTACCCTCTAAACAAGGTTTGAACTCTGAACCTTTCACTTAGCATCCAAACACTTTAACCATTACACTAACACGGCTCTTCATTCAATAAACTTCCTGAAGGAGTTTAAAGTACGACACAAAATACCGACAAACACTGTTGGTATGACTGTGAATTACTCACATTTCGTCGACGTACAATAGGAAATAGACAACTACCGCTGTTTTTATTGCGAGGAAGCAGTTAGTGAGAATGATACAAACACCATTCCTTACTATCGCCTGAATTAGGAGGGTTATTGCATGTTTGGTTTAATTAATTAATAGAATATGAAGCAATTGGTACAAAAAATGCTTTTTCCAAACTTTTATAAAGGAAATTCTGCTACCAAGACATTGCTTTCGTTCAGTTACTTTATTTATGACTGAACGTTTCTAAAACTGAAGACACTCGTCCATGCTCTGCACTGCAGCCGAGCTCTGGCAACGTCGTTCGCTGTTCATTGGCTGACTGTGTTTTGTGACGTCAGATGCGCAGAACGAACCTAAACCCGGCCGCCATCATAAGTGACGTGCACTTTAGCATTCCTAGATGAAGGGATATTGTGGAGACATGGCTTAGCCACAGCCTGGAGGACGTTTACAGAATGAGATCTGCAGAGGAGCCTCTGTGAAGTCTGAAAGGTAGGGGACTAGGTATCGGCAGAACTGAAGCCGTGAGGACGGGTCGTGAGTCGTGCTTGGGTAGCCCAGATGTTAGAGCATCTGTGGGTGAAAGGCAAAGGTCCCAAGTTCGAGTCTCGGTCCCGTACACAGTTTTAATCTGCCAGGAAGTTTCAGGTATGTGTACCTTCAGATAAAGTAATAAAAAGCGGAAAATCTCCTGTGTAACTTTTATTCATGGGTTTCATAGTGAGATCTTACGAAACACTCTGCGGGTGTGTGAGCTTCAGAGGGCCATAGACAAAATCGTACGGAATGGTGCGGTTCAGCACAGTAAATTAGTGAACAAAATGGGAGCTTACTCTAGTAAGGCATGGTTTTACAACCAGCATATAACTGTTACTGTACAGTGTTCATATGTACAACTTTTATTGGTTTGTGAAGAACTACTAACAATTTATTGACACTATCTCGAGCACAGTCCAGTCACATTAATGTGACGCTCTGCCAAAGCCCGAATAAATATCTTTTGTAGCGCGTGCCGCTGCGAGACGTGCAGGAAGAGACTCGTGGGATTCCGGAAGATATTGACGAGGCTGTGGAACCCCGCCGACTTCAGTGCGGTGGACAGCTGCGATGGGTTTCTCATTTGAGCATCCATGGCGCGTGCAGCCCTATCGAGGTGGTCCCACAGATTCTCGACTGGGCTTAAATCTGGGAATTTGATGGCTGGGGAGTACTGTAAACTCTTTATGATGCTCTTGGAAACAATCGTGTGTGTGACACGTTTCATTGTCCTCCTTGTTTATGTCATCGTGTCGAGGGAAACGAAACTGCTTGTATGGTTCCCAAGAACTGATGCATAGTTCTGTTGATCCATTGTACATTCCAGAATGACAAGGTTACCCAGGGAATGCCGAGTAAATATTCCCCGAACCACAACTCTCCGACAATTGTTGCAGGGTGTCCGCTTTCAGACGTTTCAAGCAGGACGCGCTACAGGGTATCTGTGCGATGCGGCATAAGTCATGATTCATCTAGAAAGGCCTCCTCTCGCTACTCAGTGCACGTCCAATTGCGTTAATGTCATGCAAATTCCAGCCGTCGTCGCCGGTGAATAGCAGCCAGCGTGGGTGCATGAATCAGGCGCCCACTGGACTGTCATTTGCTTAACAGTTACACATCTATTCCCAGCCGTCGTTCTCCCCTATCAGCTATGGTCCCTGGTGCTCCATAATTGCCTCGGTGCTGGCTTTGGATGGCACCATTTTGTCACTGACGGTATACTTTAATCACGGTGCAAGTCGACAGTTAACAAACTTAGCCGTTTCGGAAAGGTTTCCATTCTTGGCCTGAAAGGGAATAATCATGCCTTTTTGGACGTCGGATAAATCGCTCCGTTTCCGAATTACGACAACGACTGCACTATTTTCTTCGTCTTACCGACATGGCGCGCGGATTGAGGCGCCATGGCACGGATTGCGAGGCCCCTCCCGCAAGAGGTTCGAGTCCTCCCTCGGGCATGGATGTAAGTATTGTTCTTAGCGTAAGTTAAAGTAATGTGTAAGATTAGGGACCGATGACCTCACCAGTTCGGTCCCTTAGGAATTCACACACATCCACACCGACACGCTTGTATAGCATCCACTGCTAGTGCTACCACCTATCGTCTGTGAATGGCTATTGCCCGGTGACGTGGAACACAGGTGGTGCTCACATTGTGACTGGACCGTGTGGTAACGTGTGCAACTGAATGTGTTTTCTATTTTAAGCGATATTTGGTCATCTTCACGTGACGCTCTGTGTGTACTGTTTGTGGCTTGCTTGTATCTACAGCCACATCTGCATCTACAGTGGCACTGCAGAAACCCCTTTCCTCCCGTGAGTTGAACAATTACTGGTAAACATCTGGGTGGTCTTAGAGGACACCTTTCATATTATATTCGAGATACCCACACGTTTCAGTGTGACACTTCGTCTCTTTCCCCTTGGGGAGGGCACGTAACAAGATGGTTGATAAAGCATACGCAACCCTGCAGCTTCGGATCATGCCCAAATTTGTCAGATGGATTCCCTAGTGATTCCTCCCTGGATAAAAGAGCAAAACTTGTGGTTGTGCTACGCTCCGATGGGGTCACGTTCAGGTGCATTGCAGCCACACCACGTCCTTAGGGAAGGGATGAATCGTCCAGGGTTTTGGACGGGAGGGGGCGGCGTGGTAGGTGTTCAGCAGTGTCAAAGGCTGTAACGAACGCTGTTCTGTAGCATGGTGCACTGCAAATTGTCATTTTCGACCGCTAAATGTGTGTAAATGATCGGCCCAAGGGACCTCTGGAATCAATCTTACGAAAGCTTAGTTTTACACCTTACATGACAAAACGAAATTTTTCTAAGGAATAAGATTTCTTCAACATGTTCGAGAAAAAAAATTCTAATGATAATACAGAACATCAATCAGATACTATGTTTAGTAAAATTACTATATCATGGATGTAGTGATTCGTATACAAACATTCTCCCTTGGACCCAAAATTTAATATACTTCCGCGCTATGATAACTTACTAAGGTTGTGTTGTAGTGTATTGAACTGGGGACGTAGAAACGACGGAGAGGCTTCGTCCCCGCCGTAGCCCTCAGTGGCTCACAAAACCACAACAGAGAACGTCTCACCCCAGACTAGTGTAACGACAAATGTTTGCGTGGTAGAGAAATTATAATTAAGCTGTGCGCGTACTTGGATACAGTGTTTGCGCAGCAATCGCCGACATAGTGTAACTGAGGTGGAATAAGGGGAACCAGCCCGCATTCGCCAAGGCAGATGAAAAACCGCCTTGAAAACCATTCACAGATTGCCCGACACACCGGACCTTGGCACTAATTCGCAGGGCGGATTCGTACCGGGGACGGGCACGCTTTCCCGCCCAGAAAGCAGTGCGTTAAAGCGCACGGTTAACCGGGCGGGCTTAGTATGGTTACTACTGCAGAAGAAAGAAACTCGTCAGGAGGTCGGTTGTCTGAAGAAGGTGGCCTACTGACATGGTAAACACGTTATTTAGGAACAAATCTCATAAAATAAATCCCTGTCTTGATGACGATATAACGCAGAAGAAATGTGTGATCATAGTGTTATAACACTTAGGTGCCGTTTCTGATAGAAAATTACGCGGCCCCAAGAACACAAAGTTGAGGGCAACTCGAAGGACCAATAATAATTTACACTCATGATTGTGACATATACGCCATAAAACTAAGCGAAATTCAAAATCACACATTCACATTATTGATTGCCGAAACTGCCAAAATTTTATCATTGTCGAAACTACAAAAATGTCCACTATCCGTTTTAAAGAACATACAACCACCCACACACTTTTTCAGCACATCTAAAGAGGTCCAAAACACCAAGAACTAACGACTCGATGCAGGTCAAGCACAAATTACATGAAGGTAAGCTTACGAACGAACTGGAAGAAATGGACTCTAATAACGGTCTTAGAGACTAGTCCGATTGTATTTTAAACGAACAGAAAGACGAACGATACAAGATGTTCCCAAACAATTTTCAATGAGTTCTAAGATGAATCTCTTCATCTCCTGAGCGCTCACAAACGTTGTTATGGCGACAAAAGTGAAGCACGCATAACGCTGACGATTATAAAGATACCTCTATCGTAAGATGTTGTTTTAATAAATAGATGTGAATCTGCACCACATATTTCATTATCTTAATGTAATTGGCAGATTAAATTCTGTTCCAATTGAAATCCATTAAGTTTATCTCACTGCTTCTAGTCCTGAATGAAGCTATTAGATAGATACAGAATACTTATGGGAAATGTGTGCAACATCTCTGGAATCTGCAGTCTACCGTTGGCATAATCCAAACTAAGTTTGGCAATCTGACACACCAATAATCTTATTTATCTCGGAAACAACCTCCACCCACAATCTATTGCTGAAAGCATTATGAGATTCATGAGATTTGTACTCAAAGACAGCAGCCACACGCTCTCCATTGAATCCCCCTTGATTTCTATTGTGCTTTTCACCGAAACACCCACATCCAAGTCCTTATCGTCTTCAGTAACATAGACACCCTAGTCTGTACCCTCTCTAGTCCACCCGTGAACCATCCTCAAACTCTCATAATAGCACGACAAGTGCTCCCCATCAACAAAAAAATCCTTGTTCACGTAGATACTGTCGCAATGAAAATTCGACACCTTCATTATAATGGAGGCTTTCATCAGGCGTATCGCTACAGTGCAGAATAGAGCGGAATCCTTTCCCATTGACAAGAGCTGTAGTATTAATCGGGCAGTAAAAGAACATCAGGAGGAGAAGGAGGAGGAGATTAGTGTTTAACGTCCCGTCAACAACGAGGTCATTAGAGACAGACCACAAGCCTAGGGAAGGATTGGGAAGGAAATCGGCCGTCTCCTTTCAAAGGCACCATCCCGGCATTTGCCTGAAACGATTTAGGGAAATTACGGAAAACCTAAATCAGGATGGCCTGAGACGGGTTTGAACCGTCGTCCTCCCGAATGCGAGTCCAGTGTGCTATCCAATGCGCCATACCGCTCGGTAAAGGACATCACTATTCGGCCATAAAACCACGCACAGTAATCATATCGAACACCTTACCTTTACACACTTCTGCGAAACCTTATACTTTAGCTCCCCTCCCACATTATCGCCACAGCGCATGAAGAACTCCGGCGATGACAACCGTTAACTCTGTTCTAGATCACATAGTCCACGTCACACAAAATAACAGTTCAGAAAGTAATAGAACCTCAGCCATCATCCGAGCGTTTCCCAATACATATGGACATTTCACCACAGGCGTCCTGTATCCAAAGGGAAGTGACCGCCCACCCACCAAACCTACTCACCTTTCCCTATTCATCTTCCCATTAGCACATACGTCATCACTTATCAAAGGCTTCCACCAGCTGGAATGTCTACAGGCGATCCACAGACACACATATTGGAAGTCAGCTAGAAACCTTTCAGCAACCTGATGCTGTCCCTCATGTTGACTCCTCAGACCAGTGGCCTCACCAGAATATGTCATATGCAGCCCCATTGCAAACAAGGCCATTTATCACAAGAATTTCATTCTTCCTGCTCAAGCTCTACTCATCGATGCGTCCCATTGCTTATACAGCTCATTGTTGCAGACTCGGGACCGGGATATAGTCATACACCAGTGGTAATTACAGAGACTTATCAGAAAATAATTGCTAAAGTACGCTAGTATTGGCACCCAGCATGCACTAGACTGAACGTTACATTCCCCATTAACTCTTCCAAGTGTTATATTGGAAGCTTTCCGCCGATTCACAGGCAGCACTCTATTTCTCACTGCCCACTCCTGGACAATAATCAAGGTTTAACTGACGAGGTACGCAATCATTTTCGTCCTATCTCCCCGACATCTTCACAATTCCTGATGGCCTTCATTTTGACTACTGCCTATTCCATAGAGACCATAAACGTACACACATCACTGTTCCATCACATGCTGCCAGCTTCAACTGCTGGGACAATACACCACAGACAAATCTGAAGTCATCCATCATAGAGCACAATATAAAACAGGTATTACACGAAAAACATAACATTGTCCACCTTCATGACGGCAATACATGTAGACATCTAAAGGAATGCCCTTACTCAGTTCTAGTACTACTTGCACTCATATAAAACATGATACTCTTCGCAGAATTCTTTGTTGTGGAATACTTACAAATCCTAAGTTTCCTCAAAGCAGATCTAACGAACTCCCCTAGCCCTAGCGACACATTTTATCATCGATACATCGGCCTCACCTCAGCGCTCAGGTCTTCGAACCCGGTCTCTCCCTATTCAACCACAAATAGATGAATAGCACCTACCCCTTCTTGTTAACCAGTGCCGCTTCTGTTCAAAGTTCTTCTCCGATGACCAACTCATACACCTCCTATTCCATCAGCCAAACAAAAGAAAATTCTCTATTTTCATAACCCTTACTCTCAGGAAACCTCATGTCCAGATAGGGCGTTCCAGTTTCCTTTACGATTCCGGACATTTGGACATCCAAGTAACTATGCCCGCCTATGTGGTTCATTATTATCTATGCGGTCATCAAACATTACTGGCAATATCAATTCTTGCTGCAAATGTGCCCAAAGGTTCTACTTTCTCTCCTCACTTTCATATCCTGTATACGACCGATTTGCCTAAACCCCAGCTCCACTTCCTCGTCCATCAGTATGGCGACGATACTGCTTTCCTAACCGTCTACTCAGCACTGCAGAAGCCCCAGCGATCCTTCCAAATACATCTTACCCGGTTTTCCTATTGCTTTTTCCAGTGGCTCCCGAAAATAAATCTGTCCAAAATACAGGCAACAATCAAAGGACGAACTACTCAAAGTTTCCTTTTACCTAATCATTTCCTTTTACCTAACCGTTTACAACAGTTCCATCCGAGTATCCAACACACCAATAGATCGTGCCTAACGTGCGACCAGCCACGAACATTGATGTTCACCTAGCAATAATCCCACAGAAAGACCGCAACAGGCTGAAATTACTAAAATTATTAACTAGGCAAAACATGAGTCTGCGTCCCTCCACTATACTGTACATCAATTAAACGTTGATCTGCCCTGTTCTCTTCTAAGGCAGTGGTGCCTGGATATTGGTACCCTCCAACTTCTATCATTCCCTCCATGCCCTTCAGCGCCATGCATTATGTCTTGTTTTCCACGAATGTTTCCCTTCCCTCATATGGATCCTTTGGCACCGCTCTAAACTTCCATCCCTATTGAATGTGATGAAAACCTGTATCTAACCTACACTATCCGCAAACTAGATTTCAGTAACCCAGTTACTTCCCCTGTCATGAGCAATCTTGGTGTCCTGCGGATCTGTACCAATATGTTCCATGATCGCTTAACCTGGACACACCCTACCCCAACACAACTTTAACCGACACATCCTCCAGATAATGAAATGCGTCCCAATATTTATTCAACAATAGCTCTCCCAGAACAACACAGAAGAACTCTTCCTTCCATCTCCCGCTCAATATTTTCATATCTCCTCTCCTCTTCATACTACGGCCCTGTCCGGAGGCCAAACTCCTTAATATCTGTCTTTGCACTGCCCATAGCCACCGCAGAGACGCGTATATCCACAATCACAACCCTCAATCTTACAGAACATCTAATGTCCCTCTCCCACCATTCCAAAAGGAAAAATTGTCCTGCGTAGGTCCTCGAACTCTATAGTGAAAGCTCAGTACTCCTTTTTAAGTAAAGTCACGGTTCCTGTAACGTGTTCTTAAATAACTAACTTTTTTCTTTCTTCCTAAAAGGATATATGTTTTTTATTTTAATCGAAAAACAAAGAAACTGAAAAGTTTAGGTCTATGGAAAATAATAAAAATCTATTTTACATATATTTTAAAATTCTGCACCTTTAAACACGCTTGTTTGGCCTTTATGAGTATTTGAAATCTTTTGGCAGTAAGTTGTGGCGCCAGTTTTCCGCTGACACTGGACGATGGGGAAAGAATAACAATAAAGAAAAAACAACAGACCTGTGTGGCACAGTTATCCAGCATCACTAACTGCATCATAAGACTCTAATGACGCCGGCCTGAGTGGCCGAGCGATTCTAGGCACTACAGTCAGGAACCGCGTGACCGCTACAGTTGCAGGTTCAAATCCTGCCTCGGGCATGGATGTGTGTGATGTCCTTAGTTTAGTTCGGTTTAAGTAGTTTTTAGTTCTAGGGGATGATGACCTCAGACGTTAAGTACCATAGAGCTCACAGCCATTTGAACCATTTGAACACTAATGACGACTGTGATACAGCAACAATCTCCACAATCTCGACGTTTTCACCAGTGGACCGAACTATCATCGGTAAGTGCAGGAAGGAACTCTTCTACGGGCTGTCTCTTCAAATTACGACATTCGTATAACACCACAAAGCTACAATCAGAGATCACATCACTCCAGTCTTACTTAAAGCACTGTTCGTACTGCTTTCAAAGATAAAGCTCTCCCTCCCCCCTCCCCTACCCCTTTTCCCAAAAAGACAGGAGGCATGGAGGCATGGAAATATCGTCAGTCACAATATATTGATGAACCCACAAACAACGAGTGTCTGTTTTAACTTATTGCATATAAAATTACTTACATACCGTTTGCTCACCGCTTTTATCTTTATCTGTAAACAAAGCACTAAAAAGCCTTCTTGCTGTAAGAGACTGTTAACAGGATACTTGAAAGTGACCTGAGGTCGAAATTACCCAGCGGTCTCAAAATAAACCAAAATTCAGCACGGACTCATTTGTGCTATACAGTAACAACGTTGCGAGAACGTTCATTCTTATAACCTTGTTTCCCTACTTTTTATCCAGGGAATGATAATCCTTATTGAAATTATGTGCCTATTAAGACCTTATATACTGTACAGAGCGGTCCATTGATCGTGACCGGGCCAAATATCTCACGAAATAAGAGTCAAACGAAAAAACTACAAAGAACTAAACTTGTCTAGCTTGAAGGGAGAAACCAGATGGCGCTATGGCTGGCGCTGTCATAGGTCAAATGGATATCAACTATGTTTCTTTAAATAGGAATCCCTTTTTTTACTACATATTCGTATAGTACGTAAAGAAATATAAATGTTTTAGTTGGACCACTCTTTCGCTGTGTGATAGATGGCGCTGTGATAGTCACAAACATACGGCTCACAATTTTAGACCAACAGTTGGTAACAGGAAGGTTTTTTAAATTAAAATACAGAACGTAGGTACGTTTGAACATTTTATTTCGGTTGTTCCAATGTGATACAAGTACCTTTGTGAACTTATAATTTCTGAGAACGCATGCTGTTACTGCCTGATTACCTGTAAATACCACATTAATGCAATAAATGGTCAAAATGATGTCCGTCAACCTCAACGCATTTGGCAATACGTGTAACGACATTCCTCTCAACAGCGAGCAGTTCGCCTTCCGTATGTTCGCACATGCATTGACAGTGCGCTGACGCATGTTGTCAGGTATAGTCGGTGGATCAAGGCACCAGATAGCCTTCAACTTACCCCACAGAAAGAAATCCCGGTTGTCAATCCGGTGAACGTGAGGGCCATGGTATGGTGCTTCCACGACCAATTCATCTGTCTTGAAATATGGTATTCAATACCACTTCAACCGCACGCGAGCTATGTGCCGGACATCCATCATGTTGGAAGTACATCGCCATTCTGTCATGCAGTGAAACATCTTGTAGTAACATCGGTAGAACATTACGTAGGAAATCAGCATACACTGCACCATTTAGATTGCCATAGATAAAATGGGGGTAAATTATCCTTCCTCTCATAATGTGGCACCATACATTAACCCGCCAAGATCGCTGATGTTCCAATTGTCGCAGACATCGTGAATTTTCCGTTGCCCAATAGTGCATATTATGTCGGTTTACGTTACCGCTGTTGGTGAATGACGCTTCGTCGTAAATACAACGCGTGCAAAAATCTGTCATCGTCCCGTAATTTCTGTTATGCCCAGTGGCAGAACTGTACACGACGTTCAAAGTCATCGCCATGCAATTTCTGGTGCATAGAAATAAAGTACGGGTGCAATCGATGTTGATGTAGCATTCTCAACACCGACATTTTTGAGATTCCCGATTCATGCGCAATTTGTCTGCTACTGATGTGCGGATTAGCCGCGACAGCACCTAAAACACCTACTTGGGCATCATCATTTGTTGCAGGTCGTGGGTGACGTTTCACATGTGGCTGAACACTTCCTGTTTCCTTAAATAACATAACTATCCGGCGAACGGTCCAGACACTTGGATGATGTCGTCCAGGATACGGAGCAGCATACATAGCACACGAACATTGGGCATTTTAATCACAATAGCCGTACATCAACACGATATCGACCTTTTCCGCAATTGGTAAACGGTGCATTTTAATACGGGTTATGTAACACTGGCGGAATGTTACGTGATACCACGTACTTATATGTTTGCGACTATTACAGTGCCATCTACCACAAAGCGAAAAAAGTGGCCCAACTAAAACATACATATGTCTTTGCGTACTACACGAATATGGAATAAAACATGGGGGTTCCTATTTAAAAATGCAGTTGATATCCGTTTGATCTATGGCAGCGCCATCTAGCGGGCCAACCATTGCGCCATCTGGTGTCCCCCATCAAGCTAGACGAGTTTCGTTCTCTGTAGTTTTTTCGTTTGACGCTTATTTCGTGAGATATTTGGCCCTGTCGCTGTCAATGGACAACCCTGTAGAAAGTCCTGTATTTGAATAACAATAAGTGATCTACCATGTGGGCCATGTAATTAAATCGGAATCCCCGACATCTTTTAACGTCACTCTGTTGGTGTTTGTGACGGAACATGTACACCATGGCAAATCTCGTCGTCATTTGATCGTTTAATGAAAATACTTACACCTGCAGTTTGTGGCGGTAATTTCCGCCCACCGTCTCCCCGCCGTGACCAGAAATCCGGCTTGTGGAGACCTCTGCTCGTTAACAGCGACCGTAACCGAATCACCGCCTCGGCCACTGGAGCTGCCTGTGATGCTCTTGCGCGTCTGTTTGCCGCCGCGGGAAATGTTTTCCGCAGACAGCAATGTAAACAGGCGGCGGCGCTTCTTCGCAGAGACAGAGGGCCCGCAAGAAGGATGCTGTTGACGTGCGGCGGATGGTCGTCGTAGCGGAGCACACCAGACGGAAAGACAAATTTGTCCCGCTCGCTTTTGTGTCGCCACACGCCGGCTGCTTTTGTTTCACGACTTCCAGGTTGCCAGTGTTTACGAGTCCTCGCTGTCTCGTCGTGCGGAACCGGCCATTTGCTGTTTAGTTTGTGGCAGAAGGTACGTCTGGACAGAACAAAGGTTGTAACTGTTTCGTGACTGGTCTACAAGTAACACAACAATATCTTTGAAGTTATCTAATTCTCCATAAAAAGTCAAAGACGTCACCAGCAACTACTTTCGCACATCTACGTAAGTAAACTTCGCGTACTGCGTATTACTCGGGAAATATGGAGTACCATGATTTCTCATCCATCGAGTGGTGCTTCGAGGCAGGAGGCCCATGATCTTCTTCAAAATATTCAAAGTATTCCCATGGTGCTCTGTAGCGAGTCCAGTTCGTCTCCAGATATCGTGGTAGTTACGACGCGATCGCTGTTGGCCAAAATTTTTGGAGATAAGATTAAAAAATACGCAGTAACTAGAGAAACAGTGCAATTTATTATGTAAAAGAGTAGAAGACTGTTACATATCGCTCGGCTTTCGGCTATGTGTACAGCTACTGTTATTATATTGTGAATTTCAAGATGGAATGATGAAAAATATGGTATACTCGATATTCCATAAGACCCAAGTTGACTGTGCAGGTGCTGAGAACGAGGATTACACTTCTGACTTATACAAGTAAATGAATTTAAAACCAGTAACCTATACTGCATAAACAAATAACTGTTCACAACATTTGAGAACACCCACATGCCTTGTTCATACTGTGGCTCAAAGCAGTCAGGCCTGCAAGATGAGTGGTCTGCCAAGCGAGAGGATTTATTCTTATTTCTCGAGTAACATCAAAGACTGATTATGAGCTCTAGTACTCACAATTAAGCAACAAATTATTCTCCTGTTTGAATATTACGCAACGGAAACGGATAACCCGCATCTGATTATTAGGAATTTATACAACTCTGATTGTTCACTACGCTCTGGCAATACCACATTTTCTTTCTTAATCAACGGCTTTGATCAACACGTGGCCATCGCACTGAATATGAATGGCGCACTCATTATATGTTCTAGATATCCTAACTACACACTATTCGAAGAACAAGGGCACCAATCTTTTTCTTTTCACTATATTTTTTATTCCGATGAATTCTATTATGATTCAAAGATAACCTAAACACACCATTACATTTTATACAACAATTACACATGAGAAACTCCGCCCAGTGGGCATGGCTTTACATTGGTGATTCTCTTATGGTCTCGTAATTATCTAACGCTACAGTTCACTTTCTGGATAGGATGGTCGATCTTTTGCTATATCTCACACTTCGACTCTAACACACATCATCACGAAAATTTACTCCAGACCGAGCGGTACAAAAAGGAACATTCATAACCCACTGCATCTTATCCTATCTTGCTACTCTCCCATACAAACCACACATACTTAAATTACATGAAATACATCACACTGGCAACATACTCGTAGAATACATTACAAAGAATAGTCACATCGCTAGAATCACTTCACTTTCAGCTTTCCCACTTCAATTAGTATTCATCCCAGTTTCACACGAAACTGCCCCACTTCCTGACTTTTCTTTCCTACTACGAACTCTGGAGGATATATGCACGTCTTCCTGTGCGATTCAAGCCAAGTGGCGTTGGTGGATAGACGGCTGACTCACCTTGCTTCTCTCTCAGAGTATTAGAGTTTGAATCTAGCGTCACACGGAAGCATAACACACAAAGTAATATTAAGATCATGTTCATCACACACGCGAGTCCTCAACTGATACCCTGCACGAGTACTTCTCTTTATCCTTTGTCTCATACACAGATTGAGACTCACACAGTACTCATCACGTGGAAGTGCTCGTCTCTAATTTCAAGTCCTGCACACACCATTTCTTAAATATTTCCAACTTATACTACACACGCCAGTAATTCAGCTTAACTTTAGCACTCGGAAGTATTACAACTTAGTACTAGCACTCGCAAGTACTTCAACTTAGTACTAGCACTCACAAGAATTTCAACTTATTGCTATACATTGTTTCATTGTGACCGTTGGTCATTTTCGTAGATTACTACGATCCCCTTAATATTACCTGCCTGTCATTTAATCCCCCCCCCCCCAAAAGTTCCTGAAATAGAGAAATAATTATTCCAAACTACTCCTAAGTATTTCAGGTGCATACTATTCTCTCCACTCTTTTGTCTTTACAGAGCACACCTAAGACAGGTCTTACCAAGACAAGATCCAGCGCCAGAGTGCCGAAACATGGCCGTTCTTCAGGTCATCTCGCCCCTCCGCTGAGGTGGAGGAACACCATGCTACCGTATTGGTCAGCCACATTTCAGGTGCTCAAAGCTCAGGTAAATTTAATCTCTTTGGTTCCACTAAAGGTGACCAAAAGACCGTCTCAAAGATGATCATGTATTGCACATTCACTATCTGCGGTTACCCGTCGACCATACATTCATTTATTTCACAGATATCACCAAATTGGATGTAGGGACTTATTTTGTGTGAGTGCACATGTGATCAGTTTGTAAGGGGTCCGTAGGCCCTTACTATAAGTTTGCACTCGGCACAGGTCGATAGGGCAAACAATCGATAGTGTCGGGTTGCGAGACCGAGTGTAGAGTTGAAGTCAGTTCCCAGGTTGCGGGCTGAGCCGTGTGGAGGCCTGTTGATGTAATGCAAGGCTTACCGACAAAGGGAGTGGCCATCGCCGCGGTTTAACCCCTTTGTGTTAGAACAATACGGGAAAGTGAAGAAGTACAATTACGAGAGTGATCAGTGATATTTCTGTGCCGATATTTTTGGTTTCACGTCTACCGTACCGGCATCATTTGGATTGCAGTGTTGGATTGCAGTGTTGGATTACAGTGATTGAATTTGCGTGTGACGATAATGAACAGCGAGGAACCCTGTGCTGAGATTAGCCATTATTAAATATGTATGACGAAGGCAGTGGCTGTCTCCTTTTTTCTTGTGTTTTTGAGACGAATGTAGGTCTTGATTAGTGAAGCTGTGTTGGCGTTCTTCTTGTCACCAGACATTTCATTATTATAGCATTTGAGAAGGACAAAATGGAATGTAACAACTCCGTAGCAGTCAAATCCGATTGCCAGCCCCATTAGGTACACGGTCACATTAATTAATAATTATTTGGGCTGCTATTCAGATCCCGATCGAGCGGGATACATAAATCGGACTTGTTACACCCTTGGCTTACCGTGAAAGGACAAGTGCAATTTTCGGACGAATCGTAAAGAACAATAGGTGATTTTACCTTGCTTAACGCAAAAAAATATTTTTCAATGTCGGATCGGGACAGAGCATAGACTTTCAAATCACGACAAGAAACAGTGCATTTTTGAACAATACGAAGTAATAGCATCTTACGATTGTGACTAAATTTTTTTTCTTGCCATATCAGATAAGAATAATAGTGTCAATAAACTGTGTTATATTGTGCAAATGCGTAAATCCGCGCGAAAAACTGTGAAAAGTGAACATTAAAGAAAGACACGTGTGAACATTACTATAGCAAAACGAACTAAGAATTCGTCACGAAAGCTTTAAAGAAGTGTTTAGTGGTAATATCGTGACCGAAATTGGTTTTAGAATAGTGAAAATCGGACAGCTTCATGTGGACCCATAAATTGTTATGCGAACGACAGTGTATTGTGGTGACGCAATTGTTGAGTGACGTCACGCAGACCTGTGTAGCAGCTGCGCCAAAGAGCTTCGATCTGCGAGGTGATTTCACACGTCATCCTAACTACCTGTGCAAGGAGTAGGTCAAGAGCAGACGCACTACACCGAGCGCCGACCCGGCATCCAGCGGGCGAACTACAAACTATGCCCGCCTGCAGCGCCACGGAGCAGCCGGCTGAGAACTACGACGTCCCGCCACAGCGAGCAGCGCGACTTCGAGACACCGAGCGACGACCCAGCATCTAGCAGCCGAACTACAAACTACGCCCACCTGCAGCGCCACAGAGCGGCCGACGGAGAACTACGACGACTCGCCACATATCTTCAGCACGACTTCACGCGGCTCCGGCGGCAGTACAGCGCCACGCCCACTTCAAACGTCAAAACATCATGACTTGTGGTAACGTCAGTTGGTGAGTTAAGACGACTGGTTAGCATAACATTAAATTGCAGTGTGCAGTCTTCACGGTAAATAAACAATTGTAAACTGAATTGCTCATTAGGAAAAAGTGCCCAATTACAATAATTTCCTAAAAGTTTGCGAATCATACTCTGAAATATAGCATACTTATTTATGCATACTGCGCTGTCTAAATGGTAATTATACAGATATGGTCATTGTTTTTGGGGATTTTACATTTATAGATTTAATGAATGGTGTGATTTATCTTATTTAGAACATTTTACTTAAGCTGTGTATGTGAGAATTGATATTTGAAATTATTAGGTTTTTAGAGTCGTTATGTTCGGTATTCATACGTATTGTATCAATTTGGGATTAACTGAAGATACTGCAGTTACTGTTTGATTAGTTTCACGGTAATTAGTAGTGTTTTGGGTTACTAAAGGTTACTTTATATTACTTGCCTGTGCATTAAAAATAAACCAAACATGTCTACTGAAGATAAGCAGGTTTGTGAGGCGGTAGTTGAAAGGAAAGGGATAGGACAGGAAGACAGAGATGATTCAGGAATCAGTGATTATGGATTGTCATTAGATAGCCCATCAGCACATTCAACTAGTTATCCCGAGACACTGGGACAAACGATGAGAGATAAGCCAGTTTCCGAGGATGCTGATAGGTGATCGATGTTGGTGGACTTCATAAAGGAGACCAAGGCATCATTAGAGAAAGATTTACAAGAATTTAGAGAATCACTAAAGGAAAATTTACGAAAATCAGTAAAGGAATATTTTCAAGAAACTAGAGAATCAGTAAAGGAATATTTACAAGAAAAAAGGGAAATGGAAGAAATATTCCACAAATCAATACAGGAAGATTTACGAGAATTCAGAGAATCATTGAAGGAAGATTTCCAAGAAACTAGAGAATCGTTATAGGAAGGTTTGCAAGAAATTAACGCATCATTAGAGAAAGGTGTACAAGAGATCAAAACATCGCAAATGAAGATGGAATGTAATCTGAAGAAGGAAATGCAGGAGTTACCAGAACGACTGAAGATGAACATCGACGAGAGAGAGAGAGTAAGCTACAGAAGAATATAGACCAAGTCCAGGGAGACGTGGAGAAGATGGAAGGAAAGTTAACAAAAAAGATAGAAGACGATGTCGAAGAAACTAAAGCTGAATTGGGAGAAAGGATCACCAAGGTGACGCAGATGCAGAAACAATGCAACGATGCGGTTAAGGGGAAAGGAGATAAGCAAAACCAATTGGCTGTCAATCTGAGAAATGCTATTGCCATGCAACGAGAAGAGGATAACCAGAGGGTTGCAATGGAAGGTGAGGCCTTCACTTGGGGAGTCAAGAAGAAGGAAGGGACTACTAGTTATGATCGATTTGAAGGGGAATCCCTGAAGAAATACTGGTCCAAAAGTCATCAGTTTGCAGCACTTGAGGACCTACTACACCGCAAGTCCCTTACTACATGGAGAGGAACGTTAAAACAGTCTGCCGAATATTTATGGGAATTGAACGAGACCTTGGAACAACCCCTGAGTGATGACGTAATGATATCTGCGATAAAAAGAAGATTGAATCAGAGAATGCAAGAAACTGTATCTGGGAGCCTAGTTAAAGATAGGGAGGCCTTGATGGAGATACTGGAACAGTTGGAATCTGTTCGATCACAGGAACACAGTCAAGCTAATGATCAAAACCGAGAGGGAAGTAATGACCCAAGGAATCATTTTAATCATTCGTCTGATTATAGAGGAAGAGGTGGAGGGACCGGAAAACTGATTGACACTCCAGGTGAGGTCCGGTCAAGTGTGAGAGCTACAAGGACCCGAATAAACCTACTAAGATATATTTAGGACATTTAGCTGTTGAACGGACATTTGAAAAAGGGGAATGTTTATTTCCATTGTATTTTCCGATGTATTATAACTAGAACTTCATATTTCATATCGACGATTACCTGAGAATGGGTGTAAAAACCTGTAACAACTAATTTGTAATATAATAATTCATATGTCATGTGTTCACGTAATAATTTTTGATTGTATGTTGTGTGTTAGATTCAATATTGGACTATATAGGACTATTGCTGCTTGATAAAAAATTGTAATTTGGACAATGCCATGTTTATGAGATGTAATAACCGTTTGTAGAAATTATTGTGGAGGCAGCCCACCACCGGAGTCGAGGGATTATTTGGTGAATTGTAATTTCATTAATTATTTACAGTATGTGTTTTGTTCAGATGTAGTAATGTCTAATTCCCTTGCCGATTCTTTTACGCCAGAGGTTCCAAAGAAGTTTTTGAGGGCGGGGATGTAAGGGGCCCGTAGGCCCTTATTATAAGTTTGCACTCGGCACAGGTCGATAGGGCAAACAATCGATAGTGTCGGGTTGCGAGACCGAGTGTACAGTTGAAGTCAGTTCCCAGGTTGCGGGCCGAGCCGTGTGGAGGCCTGTTGATGTAATGCAAGGCTTACCGACAAAGGGAGTGGCCATCGCCGCGGTTTAACCCCTTTGTGTTAGAACAATACGGGAAAGTGAAGAAGTACAATTACGAGAGTGATCAGTGATATTTCTGTGCCGATATTTTTGGTTTCACGTCTACCGTGCCGGCATCATTTGGATTGCAGTGTTGGATTGCAGTGTTGGATTACAGTGACTGAATTTGCGTGTGACGATAATGAACAGCGAGGAACCCTGTGCTGAGATTAGCCATTATTAAATATGTATGACGAAGGCAGTGGCTGTCTCCTTTTTTCTTGTGTTTTTGAGACGAATATAGGTCTTGATTAGTGAAGCTGTGTTGGCGTTCTTCTTGTCACCAGACATTTCATTATTATAGCATTTGAGAAGGACAAAATGGAATGTAACAACTCCGTAGCAGTCAAATCCGATTGCCAGCCCCATTAGGTACACGGTCACATTAATTAATAATTATTTGGGCTGCTATTCAGATCCCGATCGAGCGGGATACATAAATCGGAGGTGTTACAAGTTAAATAAATAAATTGTCCTTCTTTCCTACACTGGTATCCGGCTTCGGTGTATTAAGTGAAATTGAGTTATTATTACAAAAAATACGTTGTTCTGACAAGAATAACGAAGAAAGTTGCACCTATTTTCAATGTCGGGCGGTACTGTACCCTTTCACACTATTTTGTATTTCATAAACTTAACAGATTTGCTCTCCAATCAAATTACTTTTTCTGTCACTGACAAGTAATTCTTTTAAGAGTTTAAATTTAAGAGCTACCTCGGAATCGTAATTTGTGTACGTATGTTTTATTCACAATTGTAGATTATTAACTTCGTTTTCACAACCCTGTTCGACATTTCCCGTCTATTTCCCGACTTGGGATAACAACTCGGCAATAAATTCAGTTGGGATGTTCATACCATAGAATTGCATAAGCGTCTAAACAAGTCAGTATTTGCAGTGAGAATTACGTCAGATATAAATATTAAAAAAATTGCCTTCTTGCTTTACTTTCATTCTATTTTGTCATATGGTATCTGTAATATTATTGGATTCCAGCTGCTTTACATGTGACATATTTGTCATTAAAGAAAAGGACAGCCAACGAGCTGTAGTTCGTAGAGACGCTAAGCATCACAACGCGAGAGCACAGAGATGAAATACTTTTATAATGTGCGCCTATACCAAATCTCTCGTCTAGCGTTTAAATACTCTAAATAAACACTATGACCCGCTGGGCGCATATATTTAAAATCATTGCCGTAGCGCTTGGTAGCAAGAAGTTGCGAAACAGAAGAAAGAACAATCTATCTTTTGTTAAGAAATATTCTAGAGACTTCATTATCACTTGTACTTTTGGTCGCCGACATGCTAAGAGGTACTACATAGCACTGCTACAAATTTTATTTTTATTTTGTGTAAAAACTGTGTGAAGCGACGAACAAACATTTCGGTAGCTCAGGTGTGGATACAGTGCACTTACGCACACGCAAGGACATTTAATTTAAAGAAGGAACGGACTGACAAAGCAGCGATTATTGGACTGCACTATTTACAAAGGAAATATTAGATGTAAGTCATGCATTTATTGTGTATTTCTCAATGTCTAGAAGTTTAAAGCCTATTTGTTCAAACTATATTAATATTTTACGATGCAGTAATTTTCTTCTTATTCTTTTCTTTCAGTAACCAAAAATGATGCTCAAATTGTATATGAGATTCGTTACAGGTTTGCTCTTTATCGCAGTGTCTCTATTGTATTTGGGAGACCTCTAATGTGTTCAGCTTCTTATCTGTTAATCTTTCTCTTACAAAATTCCACTAATTTGCTTTCATTTCCATTTTTATATTCAAATAGGTCCCTTAGGTATTTTCATCGAAGATTATGATTGCGTGAAGGCAATCTGGGTCAAAAGGTCAATTATTCGCGTAATCAATACGTACGTCTCCTGAAGACAATCGAGAACCGACGCATCGGTGATCAATTAATAATCTCTCTCTCTTTTCAAGTCGTACTGAAAAACGGCCACACAGGATAGCCGTAAGTACGCAATCTAGCGTTAGGTTGTATTTTGTCAGTAAATATTACCAACCAACAGTTACAGCATCACTATCATTAATAAGCAAGTCCTAACGCCAGAGATCATATTTTGTGGCAACTCATCAAACAGGGCAAAAGTTTTTTTGGGTGTAAAAGCGTGTGATAATTATCATTTGCGGTGTAAATTCAAGAACATCATGTAGAAACCTGTTCAAGGAATTTTGTATTCTCACAACTGCTTCTCAGTATTTTTATTCGTTAATGAAATTTGTTGCAATAATACAGCTCTGTTTCCGTACAACAGCCCAATACATAGTATAAATACTAGAAAGAAGAACAATCTACATAAAGACCTAGAACCACTTACCTTGGTCCAAAAAGGGGTCCAATATTCAGGAACACAAATTTTCAATAAATTACCAGCAACCATTAAAAATTTGGATTCAGATAAAGCACAGTTTAAACAGTCTGAAAGACGTTTTGATAGGAAACTCCTACTCTGTAGGTGAATATCTTAACAGAGATTGTTAAGCCAGCTTAACTAAAAATGTCTGTTAGATTTCAGTTTTGACAGCACTTGGTCACAACAGTCAAAATTACGTATTTTGGGTATGATAAATTTATTAATAATGCATTACCATATTTCATTCTGACAGCGTTTTAATTCTGTGAATATTAGCTGTTTTAGTTTACCGCATGTTATTCACCTATTTCGACAATCTCCTGAAGAATGATCAGGGTAGTAAAAATTATATTCAAATGTTTTATGTTCTTGTGTTTTTATCATCTCATTTTTTGGGTCTATGGAACGAAAACTGAATCTAATGTGATCTAATCTGATCTTCATTGTAGCCTCCAAGGGCTAAATTTTTTAAAACTATTTCCGGTGGTGTGTGTGCTTTTTTTTATTTTATTAAATTCAGATACCTATTGCCATATAGGTGACGTTTATGAGAAGTGTATTGAGTTCAATTTCGAGGGACAATTATAAAAGTAAATTGTATCTCACAATACCCGAACTCTATCTATTCATTCATTTTTTGAGTTATCAATCATCTGGTTGGTTTGATGCTGTCCAATCGCATGTGCCAACCGCCTCATCTTAGGTGTTACATTCGCTACCAGCGTCCTCTAATATACTTTGAATATATTCGAATCTCTGTCTTCCCCTACAGTTTTCTACCCTCTACATTTCGCCGAAGGAACTGAAGTTGTTCCGTAATTTCTGAACATATGTCCCATAATCCCACTCACTCTTCTTGACAATTCTTCTCCTGTGAATTCTAAAGAGAACATTCTAATTTCTTATCTTAGCAATCAATAGCACCACTTTTCGACTTTCTACTTTTTCACTTCTTCGACAGTCCAGCCCTCACTGTACATTCCGCAGACTCATTCATTCCGTCACACATCATCTTTTGTGTATATAGTGTTGAATAGGCACTTCAACAATGTGGGTCGAGTCATGCCGTACGTCAACAGACAGTACCAACCGGTGATGGCCACTTCTGTAAATTATGCTACCAATAAATTACGACTAATGCTATTCTACTGCTGTTGGAAAGAGTACTTCATGTTTCTGTACTATAAGAGAAACAGCGACTCAAAAAGAATTGTCATCAGTCTTCTGACTGGTTTAATGTGGCCCACCACACACCGCGAATTCCTCCCCTCGTCTCAGAACCTACGTCCTGAATTATTTGCTGGATCTATTCCAGATGTATACCAGTCTCTCTCTCCTTTTACAGTTTTTACCCTCTCAGGTTCCCCCTAGAAGCTAGAAGCAAGGAAATTATTCGCTGATATCTTAACAGATTGTTGAGGCCTCTTGCGGGAAAATGTACTCACCACATAAGAAACTCTGCTGACTTAATTAGTAAACTTAAATCATTGAAAATGAGCCCGTCTGATATATTACTTAGTTTTGATGTGGTGGATTTATTTACAAAGGTTCCCTTTCCAGAATCTCTACAACTTATTGAAAGAAGTTTTGACAAAGAGATTTCAGCTTTGTTTAAACATGTTCTAACCTCCGCATATTTCTTATTTAACAACGAATTTTTTGAACAGACGGACGGATTCGCCATGGGTAGTCCCTTATCCCCTCTGGTGGCCAATTTATTTATGGAGGACTTCGAGGAGAAGGCGCTTGAATCTGCTGACTTGAAACCCAAGGTATTCTGCAGGTATGTTGATGACACCTTTGTAGTTTGGCCCCATGGTGAAGACATCTTGCAAGACTTCTTAAGATATCTGAACTCCCTCCACTATCAAATAAAGTTCACAATGAAAATTGAAAATGAAGGAAGCCTTCCATTCTTGGATGTTTTGGTTCGCACTTTGGGACATGAAGTGTATAGGTTGCCGACGCACAGCGATCTGTATATACGTGCAAATAGCAGCCACCATCCTGCCCAGACTCGGTGTTCTCCGAACTTTGACCCACAGAGCGCATATTATTTCTGACGAAAGCAGTCTGTAATATGAACTTTCCCACTTACAAAGAATGTTTGAAGACAATGGGTACTCTCCACAACAAATACAGAGGGCACTGAAAATGAAACCGAAAGAGGCCACAAAGAAAGCAGAAGAAGATGAAGAAACCTTTAAATCGATGGCCTTCCTCCATATGTGGGTAGCTTCTCATCAAAAATAGGACGGATTCTCGTCAGACACTAAGTAAAAGTGATTTTCCGTCCTCCACCCAAGACAGCTGCACTCGTGGGCTCCGTCAAAGATGATTTGCTGCTCCGAAAATCTGGAGTTTACAAAATTCCATGTGAATGTGGCCTTTCACACATCGGACAAACAAGTCGTACTGTCCAAGAAGGATGTACAGAACAACGGAGGTACACACGACTTTTACAAGCTAAGAAGTCGGCAGTGGCAGAGCACTGTATTGATAATGGTCACAGTGTGTTGTATGACAACGTCGAAATTTTGGAACTACATCAACCTTTTGGGACTCGATAGTGAAGGAGGCAATTGAAATTCGCTTGACGACGAATTTAATTAATAGAGATAGTGGTTTCAATCTTGATAAATCATGGAATCCGGCACTTACTGTAATAAACTCACAAAGACGTCGTCACAGTGCAGCTCACAATGATATATCGATATGCCAACACAGATCGACTGCGGAGTCATAGATACAACTCGCGCATTATGCACGTCTCTGCCGCCGACCAACGTCTCTGGCGCATTTGCATCTGTGGCCGCATGCGCAGTCGCGCGGTACACGAGTATAAAGGGACAAAGCGAGCACTGGAGCGGCAGTCTAGCGACTCACTCTGAAGATGGCAGGACGGTATACAGCCGAAATATTAGAAGAAGAAGGAGATTTTTTGCGGTTGCACACCCGGAAATTAATGGAACAGTCTTTGCGCCGCCAAAACCTGAAGATTCACATCTTAAGAGATGTTTAGTTATCCCGTCCCTGCTTCTGATCAGTGTTTTCCAAATATTCCATTCCTCGTCGATTCTGCAGAGAGCCTCCTCATCGCATATCTTACCACTTCGCCTAATTTTCAACATTCTTCCGTTACACAACTTCTCAAATGCCTCTGTACTCTTCCGTTTCGTTTTCCTACAATCCATGTCTCACTGCCATACTATGGTGTGCTCCAAACATACATTCGCAGATATTTCTTCCTCAAATGATGACCTGTGTTTGAGACTAGTAAACTGGTCTTGGTCAGGAATGCCGTTTTTGCTTGTGCTAGTATGCTTTTTACATCCCCCTTGCTCCGTCCGTCATGGATTCAAAAAATGACTCTGAGCACTATGGGACATAACTGCTGGGGTCATCAGACCCCTAGAACTTAGAACTACTTAAACCTAGCTAACCTAAGGAAATCACACACATCCATGCCCGAGGCAGGATTTGAACCTGCGACCGTAGCGGTTGCGCGGTTCCAGACTGTAGCGCCTAGAACAGTTTGGCCACCCCGGCCGGCTGCCTTATGGATTATTCTGCTGCCTAGGTAGCAGAATTCCTGAACTTCATCTACTACGTGATCGTTAGCCCTGATGTTAACTTCCCCGATGTTCTCAATCCTCTACTAATCAATACTTTCGTCTGTCTTCGATTTACTCTCAATCCAAATTGTGTTTAAATTAGACTGTTCATCCCATGAAGCAGATTCTGTAATTCTTTTCAATTCTCACTGAGGATAGCATTGTCATCAGCGAATCTTAACATTGGTGTCCTTTCAGCTCGAGTTTTAATCCCACTTTTGGACATTCCTTTTATTTCTGTCATTGCTTCTTCGACTTATAGACACAACAGCAGGGGCGAAAGGCTACATCCATTTCTTGCACCTTTTTTAATCTGAGTACTTCGTTCTTGCTCTTCCACTCTTATTGTTCCCCCTTATTGCCTCTCTGGTGCCTTTACCTATCCTAAAGCCAAACCGATCTTCATCTAACAGGGCCTCAGTTTACTTTTCTATTATTCTGTATATTATTCTCGTCAGCAATTTGGGTGCATGAGATGTTAAGCCGGCTGTACGACAATTCTCTCACTTGTCGGCTCTTGCAATATTGGGAGTTGTGTGCATGATGTTTTTCCTGAAGTCTGATGATATATCAGCAGTCTCACAGATTCTACACACCACAGTGAATAACCGTTTTGTTGCCACTTCGCTCAATGATTCTAGAAATTCTGATGCAATGCAAACTGTACATTCTACCTTAACTGATTTTAAGTCTTCCAAAGTTCTTTCAAATTCTGATTGTAATTCTGGATCCCCTATGTTTTCTATATCCTATCTCTTCTATACCCTGTTTCTTCTTCTATCAGGTCATCATATAAGCCATCCCGCTCATTGCAGCCGTCAATGTACTCTTTCCACCTATCCACTCTTTCCCCTCCATTTAGCACTCTTAATGTCACCGCACTAGCTTTTAATTTCGCCCAAAGTTATTTGACTTTTCTGTATGCTGAGTCCGTCCTTCTGACAAATTTAATTCTAATTTTAATTTTTTTGTTGTTGATTTCTTCACATTTCTCATGTAGCCATTTCGCCTTAGCTTCCCTGCACATTTTATTTCTTTCCTAAGTGACTTTTATTTCTGTGTTCCTGAACTTCCCCCTTCCTTCTTTCGTCGATCAAGTGAAGTGATTTTTACATTTATCTAAATACATACAAACCGCAGTCAATAGTGTGTACTAGAAAAATGAAGATCTGTTTCACACATCCGTGGTTTCAGCAGACCACTGCAGGAAGAAAACTACAAGACATAGAAAAAAGAAAAAAAACGTATCCGTTGATGCAGTAGCTTTCCAAGTTTCGAAGGGTTAAAAGACGTTGTGGATTCATTGCAGAGCGCACAAAAAACGTGCATACATGTCAGAAAACGTAGACAAATCATTCGCTCTATTGTTGCGTCGAATTAGATCGCGCCTGCAGATAAGCAACCAAGTCAACAGATTTCCAAAGCGGGATACGATCGTTGCTCCTTCCTGGAAAGGTGCCACACCGGTTTCTCTAGAGTCTACGCACGTATTAAATTACACCGTGTCACAAACGGTGCCCCCGTTGAGAGCATGGGGACGTACTCTATCTGTTGATATCTATTTTCTGTGAGTCTTTTCGTTTTTGGCGCAGTCATCCTTTGGTGATGAATAGCTGACTACAGAACCTTCTGCATAAGGATTCGAAGACAAGAAAAATTACGGCTCGCCACGGGGTCATATAGGCAGCTGTCTTCCCTTCTAACCCTGTATTATCTTTAAATGCGAACATTTTAGGTTAGGCTTTACCGTGACTGTTATCGACATTAAATGAAACAACAGTAAACTTGTTGTTTCATTTAACCCTGTATTACATTTGACTCACATATATAAATTTAGGGGCAAATGAACCGTTCACTTACTTTGTTTATAACACTTAAGGGTTTTTAAAGGTTCTGACTGAAGCCCCATGACAACCTGTTACAGGTTTTTACATTAAATTTGTTGCCCACTTCAGCAGAACAGACTTTATATTGTTGCCCCACTAGATTAAGACATAGGAAAATATTTAGTGAAAGTATTCAAAGTATGCTAGCAGTTTTGTCCACAGGTCAAACGATCAGAGACGTTTCAAGGTACGAAGAAGTCCGAATTGAGCCTTTTGGTTAACTTTATATTGTGGTGCCACCTTAGTTTATGATCTTTCTGTACGCCCTTGCATTTCGCCCGTGGAACCTCATTTAGTGTACGTACATAAAGCTCTGCTTAAGGTACTTGCAAGGACTGTTCAAATAAATATTATTTCACTCAGCCTGTTGAAGTCATTTATTAAAACGCCACAACATCTTTCGCATTCATAAAATGCATCATCACATGATCTGTACGTTGGAGAAATAATGCATTCACTCTTCTGAATAATCAATTTTTAAAATAAGTGAACATAATCACATAAAGTTGCTAGGAATAGGATACTCACATCATCGTTTAAACCGTTCTAGTATATCTAAAAGCAGTTATTGCCAAATCCCATCGTTCTCATCATAGAAATAGAAATAAATAATTCGATGTGAAGCGTTGATCTAAGTTAAAGTAACTTGGCTCGAAAAGTAACATATAAAATAAGGGCATACCTCAGTCACTATGAAATATGAAATACGGAAGAAATCAAAAAACCATAGGTGCCGTAAGAACATAGCAATAAACAAAGTGAAATAAATGAGGTGTCCATGTATTTCGAAACAGCCTTTGAATCCTGGGCATGTACATATTTCAAGATTTTAAACATGGCTGCAACAGCAACTGTTGAAATTCTTCACGATAAAGGATGACAGGCAAAACAGTTGCAGGATAAAAATTTATAAAAATTCTTGGCCAAGGTTTCGGTACATATAAATATACCTTCATAAGAAGTAAAAAATCTAAAATTACATCATGCAATGGAG
The DNA here is from genome assembly GCF_023864345.2 of Schistocerca serialis cubense. Classification (NCBI taxonomy): domain Eukaryota; kingdom Metazoa; phylum Arthropoda; class Insecta; order Orthoptera; family Acrididae; genus Schistocerca; species Schistocerca serialis. The sequence continues at coordinate 4,833,644 of NC_064646.1, forward strand.
ATTAATATGTATTAATTATTGACGACGCCTTTCGCACAATTGATTTATTGATATCCATTGCTTGATGTAATTTTAGATTTTTTACTTCTGATGAAGGTATATTTATATGTACCAAAATCTTGGTCAAGAATTTTAATGTTTTGGCTGTCATCATTTATCGTGAAGACTTTCAACAGTTGCTGTTGCAGCCATGTTTAAAATCTTGAAAGTGAAATAAACTTAACCTAATCAGAATTACAATGAAAAAAGACTGAGAACATATCTTAACCACAGACTGCCCAAGAAGGGATTAAAATGCCAAGGAAATGGTCCTATCATACATATAAAAAAACACTGTTTTTTTCTTTCGGGAAGAACAGAACGGACAAAGTACGACGTCAAAAATGTAGCTGCTAAGACGCACGCAAGTATTTTTTTAAACTGCTGAAGTTACTCGTTTTTGTGTCAAGAAGAACTGCTTATGACAGCGGTTTTTACAGTCCTTCCTGCCTGGTGCGAGGTCGGCGTGACAAGAGAGAGTCGTGCAAATATCCGGAGTGACACAGGCAAATTTGAAGCACCTCAATCATATGGTAAATGTCACGTATTATCAGTTTTTGAATAAGAGGCAGTTCATATCGACAGCTAAACTGTTCCATGCGTAATTCTTTCAAAGGTGACTAGCAGAGGAAAGTAAATCAAAGTATTGTTTCATGTTACATTACAGACGAGTTCCATTAATCAAGATTTTAAATTATCGAAATTAAGCATTTATGGCACCTATATGATTTTACAACCATTCCAGTAGCACAGTTATTATGATAATTTTTAATAACATACTTAAGAATAATGTGGTCCTTGTTTATTCCCCAAATTCGTCACAGCACAGCGAAGCGTCATTAGAATGACTAAAACGAACATTTTCGTTACAATATCCATACCTGATGAAAGACAAGTTAACCCTTTCAGGCACTTCACAGTAATTGCGACTTTTATTTATACAGAATTCCGGTGGAGTAAGATGTGGTCCTGGCCGTTGCCCTCCTTTATGTGCTGCATACCATACACACTCAAAACAAATCGTTAACCTTGCCGATTCCAACTGCTAACGCCCAAATGACTGCAATTTAAGATTACTCTTCTTCTGATAAACCTCATATGGCAAGGAGCTATCGGGAGTTATATTGTCCGACAATTTCCATAAAAATGTTTTCCATATTCGAAAAAATGCCTTACCGAGAGGCAAATTGGTTTTTCCAGATGGAATCTGAATCATATCAACAGTCTTTGATAGTCCTCCTGAAAGACAGAGATATCGATAAGTCCAGGCCAAGAATACTACAAAATCAGTGAATTAATTTCTGCAAATGCCTAGAAACCGTGTCGAATGAAATGCTAAAAATTAGTCTTTCCTTTTTTCCACAATTTTTTTCGGTCGATTGTAAGTTTTTTGCCGCTAAACAGTCCATTTTCTGGCTTTGGTCATAACATACGTTGAGCTCCCAGAAAATGGATATAAAGCTGTGGAAATAGTAATCAACTGATATGGTATTTATCAATGCCATTATTTCATGTGAATGTGTTATAATATTAACCGATTACATACAAAATCTTGCCTTTTTCGCCAAGAATGATGAAGTGCTGTTTCCTCGCAGTTGTTTCACGAAACCTCACTGTTCGACGTTTCGGACAAATCGGATACGCGGATAAAACCAAGCTTCACCTTCACGCCATGGCGCATGTGCAAAGGCGCATATAGCAAGTTACAGAAGGGTTGAGTCGTGGTTACTACGATAAGGGTGGAAAGTGGCTGTATAGTGCGAAAAGTGTTTTGCCAGGGGGGAGGGTAGAGCCATAACATGGGCTGTGGCGTGTAAGAGAATCCCACGGGTAACACAACAGGAATACCACTCACAGTTTAATTTTTTAACTGAAAATTTATGTAACAATTGGCATGCTCAATTTAATATAGCAACCTTAAGTAACTGCCTATATTTTACGATAATGAGTTGTTAAGGAAAAAATTTTCCGTATCTCACTCAGCCAGAACCCTCTAAGATAGCTTTAAAATAACGATCTCTTAAAAAAGGATTAGAATTTAAAAAACTGTGTCATATATAGCTTTAAGAAATGCCAATAAAATGAAGAATAACATTATTTTAAGCGAGATGTTTGCTTTAATTATTTAGTAATCGTTAAGGCAATCAACATCTTGAACTACTAGCAACTCCCTGAATTCGTGCCAAAACTTAAGACTTGGAAATACTGACGTTAAGAAATTGATTGATTGAATTTATAAAACCAAGAATGTCAACACAATTAAGACCGTTAGTCATTTCATTTCGGAAACAATCGTATCTGAAGACACACAAGTGGCTAAAATCGTACAACCAACTTCAAATAACTGGCTAGTAATATTTTACAGAGATTAAAACGTCATAAAATGAATTTCGTGCACTCGCACAGAATTTAGGAAAATACTGCTAGCCACACACTTAAATACAGTTCAGTTTGCCAAGTGGCAATCAAATTAAGCGACACTCTTTAAGATAAACTTCTAAACATAAGAGTTTTAACACAAGTGTTACCTACATATCTTAGTCCTAATGCAAAGCCAAGGCGTCAAAGAACTCTTTTCTCACACAATAATACAAATACGGTTACCGTATAGGGTAATTTCCTTCCACCGTCAACTGATCGGCCGGGACCATTTGGATCACCATAAACAACTTGAATTGCTTGGCAACTAACGGGAAAGACGACCAATTACGGAACACAAGGAGAAGCGCGCTAAAACAAACTTGGTTTATAGCATTACTAAGGAGCTATAGTAGCCCACACGGAAAGCTTATACTGCTTAATGAGGAGCGTGGCATATGACCATTGACACAAAATTACTCCGTTATTTGACAAGAATGAAAGCTGAATGTACCAAGTTACCTCCAGTCCGCACTAATAAGGTTCAATGTATGTAATTACTACAAGCACGACACGTCAAGATAGCGTTTACAGTTATGAATTTTAATAGAATAACCCATGTAGTTCAACTGACCAAGCTGTACCACAGTCTCATGCAAACGTATGTTCGGTTGCTACACTTCTGACCCCTTTCACCAGTGTACACAGTTCGAAGCATTAAGCTCGACTGGGGAGAAACAATCACAAGCAGCTTGTGATCCAACTCGCCCTTCACGAACATTCGTTATACTCAGATTTGTCCGAAGCCAAGCATTTGGTCCCATCGGGCATCATATGCAGTGGTGTTAATAGACACAAGACCACCACTTCACTGCTCCACGGACCGCCTCAGCGAAAGACAATTGTAACCAACCAAGGCAGCAGCAGCCGACTTACTACGGGCCATTCTCGACACCCAGTCCGAGGCACCTCACTTCTCTGAACTTCGTCTCGCGACCGCCGTCCAACCACGTATGACCGTTCGCCCCGCACCCCGACCTTTCCCGACTCGTTTCTCTGCACGACTCCTCGAAATTCCCGCGAAGATCTCTTGCCGAATGAAAGCGTCCCCTCCTATCGAGCACCATGGCTCACAGTGTTACTAAAATAATCATCCACCAAACTTTTTTTTTTAGTCGTCAGTCTTCTGACTAGTTTGACGCGGCAAACCAGGATTTCCTCTCTTGTGACAACCTCTTCATCCCAGAGTTGCACTTGCAACCTACATCCTCAACTATTTCCTGGTTCTCTTCCAGTTTCTTTCTTCCTCTACAGTTTCTACAATCCGTAGCTCCCTCTAGTACCCTGATGTCTTAACAGACGTCCTATCATCCTGCCCCTACCTCTTGGCAGTGTTTCCCACATATTCTTTTCCTTTCCGATTCTGCAATGAAACCTCCTCATTCCTTACCTTATCAGTCCACCAGATTTTCAGTATTCGCCTGGAGCGCCACATCTCAAATGTTTCGATCCTGTTCTGTTCCGGTTTCGCTACCATACAATGCTGTGCTCCAGACATACATTCTGAGAAATTTCTTCCTCAATTACGGCCTAGTATGCTGTAGTATACAGAGAAGTTGCAGCAGTAGAAAATTGCACCGAAATGCAGGAAGATCTGCAGCGGACAGGCAATTGGTGCAGGGAGTGGCAACTGACCCTTAACATAGACAAATGTAATGTACTGCGACTACATGGAAAGAAGGATCCTTTATTGTATGATTATATGATAGCGGAACAAACACTGGTAGCAGTTACTTCTGTAAAATATCTGGGAGTGTGCGTGCGGAACGATTTGAAGTGGAATGATCATATAAAATTAATTGTTGATAAGGCGGGTACCAGGTTGAAATTCATTGGGAGAGTCCTTAGGAAAAGTAGTCCATCAACAAAGGAGGTGGCTTACAAGACACTCGTTCGACCTATACTTGACTATTGCTCATCAGTGTGGGATCAGGTCGGGTTGACAGAGGAGATAGAGAAGATCCAAAGAAGAGCGGCGCGTTTCGTCACAGGGTTATTTGGTAAGCGCGATAGCGTTACGAAGATGTTTAGGAAACTCAAGTGGTAGACTCTGCAAGAGAGGTGCTCTGCATCGCGGTGTAGCTTGTTGTCCAGGTTTCGAGAGGGTGCGTTTCTGGATGAAGTATCGAATATATTGCTTCCCCCTACTTATACCTCCCGGAGATCACGAATGTAAAATTAGAGAGATTCGAGCGCGCACGGAGGCTTTCCGGTAGTCGTTCTTCCCGCGAACCATACGCGACTGGAACAGGAAAGGGAGGTAATGACAGTGGCACGTAAAGTGCCCTTCGCCACACACCGTTGGGTGGCTTGCGGAGTATAAATGTAGATGTAGATGTAGATATTTGATACTAGTAGTCTTCCTTTGGCCAGGAACACACTTTTTGCCAGTGTCAGTCTGCTTTTGATGTCCTCCTTGCTCCGTTCATCATTGATTATTTTGCTGCATAGGTAGTAGAATTCCTTAACTTCACCTACTTCGTGACCGTCAATCCTGATGGAAGGTTCTCGCTGTTCTCAGGTACGTGATTAATGTATTGACATCTACAGGAAATTCGTAAAGATTATGCTTCTGGAAACAATCAAATGTGTGTCTGAATTCTTAAGGGACCAAACTGCTGAGGTCATCGGTCCTTAGACTTACACACTACTTATACTATGCTAAGAACAACACACACACCCTTGCCCAAGGGAGGACTCGAACCTCAGGCGGGAGGGGTCACGCAGTACTGGGAACAATCAAAATTAGCCAAACGGTTTCTACGGTGTAGATCTCTCTGTGCATTAGGAGCTTTATCAGGAATTTTTTTCATTTTCCAATTCTTCCAAAATATTAAGGCTACTGCCCTTGCTTTTTCAATGCAGTGTCTGATGATTAAGGGGAGATCCGTAATTTGATTCCCATCTCGCTGTAGGAGGGTACTTAAGGCTTATTTGGAGTCTGGGTTGTTAATGTGCTCCTTAAAGCGTATCTCAATATTTTTACCTATTTTGACTCATTGTGACACACATCACATTTAATGCAACACACTCCAGGAGATTTACAGCCTACAAATCTGGACTTTTCCCCGTGTCTGAATCTCTGGCTATTATTTCTGGGAATGAAGTAGGCCAGAATTATGTTTTTACAAAGCAAATGTTTGCCAGTCCTTCTGGAAACGCTACAATACTATAAGGCATTCTGTGACATACCTCATAATTACGAGACTTACTGCGCATGGGGGCAAGGGTAAGGGAACCAAGAAGCGATCCTGGGCAACAGAAGGATTAAGATTCCCATTCTTGGATTTTACAAACACTTCTTTTAGTTAACTTACTGGCAGATTAAATGTGAGTGTATACTAAGAACAGGAGGAAGATTAACGCCAATGAGAGACTTAATGTTTGGTGTAAAATAAGTGGTGTCCTTGAAGGTGTGATTGATGTACAAGGAGATGTTATTGTACAGGGTGATTTAAAAAGAATACCACAACTTTAAAAATGTGTATTTAATGAAAGAAACATAATATAACCTTCTGTTATACATCATTACAAAGAGTATTTAAAAAGGTTCTTTTTCACTCAAAAACAAGTTCAGAGATGTTCAATATGGCCCCCTCCAGACACTCGAGCAATATCAACCCGATACTCCAACTCGTTCCACACTCTCTGTAGCATATCAGGTATAACAGTTTGGATAGCTGCTGTTATTTCTCGTTTCAAATCATCAATGGTGGCAGGGAGAGGTGGCTGAAGCACCATATCCTTAACATACCCCCATAAGAAAAAATCGCAGGGGGTAAGATCAGGGCTTCTTGGAGGCCAGTGATGAAGTGCTCTGTCACGGGCTGCCTGGCGGCCGATCCATCGCCTTGGGTAGTTGACGTTCAGAAATCGATTCTTTTAATCTTATCAGCTGCAGACAGTGCTTGAACCAATTTCAGACGATAAGGTTTCATAACTAACCTTTTTCGTAGGACTCTCCATACAGTTGATTGTGTAATTTGCAGCTCTCTGCTAGCTCTGCTAGCCGATTTTCCTGGGCTGCGAACAAATGCTTGCTGGATGCGTGCTACATTTTCATTACTCGTTCTCGGCCGTTCATAACTTTTCCGTTTGCACAAACACCCATTCTCTGTAAACTGTTTATACCAACGTTTAATACACCACCTATGAGGAGGTTTAACACCATACTTCTTTCGAAATGCACGCTGAACAACTGTCGTCGATTCACTTCTGCCGTACTCAATAACACAAAAAGTTTTCTGTTGAGCGGTCGCCATCTTAGCATCAACTGACGCTGACGCCTAGTCAACAGCGCCTCAAGCGAACAAATGTACAACTAAATGAAACTTTATAGCTCCCTTAATTCGCTGACAGATAGTGCTTAGCTCTGCCTTTTGTCGTTGCAGAGTTTTAAATTCCTAAAGTTGTGGTATTTTTTTTGAATCACCCTGTATATTATCATGCTTAATAAACATTGATCCTTTCCATCTATCCCATGAGATTTAAAAAAAAAAAAAAAAAAACACTAATTTAGCATGGCTGTCTTCACTTAGCAGCTGCATTTACGAAAGGCGGGTGACCTTGAACGAGCTTCGCCTGGCTGCCACCAGAGCTTGAGTTCTAAGCGCGATCCGCTGAGAAAAAGGCAGGAAGTACGGCCAACGCCCATCCGGTCTGCTCGCTGATTGGCTGGCGCGTTCTTATCAGCAGCGGCGTCAGCTGCTGCTGCTGCACAGGCAGCAGAATGCTCAGTCGACTCGAGGCAGCCGCACAGTACAGACAGCCATGCCTTACCGAAGGAGAAGATATACAAGAAGATCAAGACTACCTGTCTACAAGAATGTAGATACCTTTGACCTTAAACCAAAGCAAACAGCGCAACAACAACTACTTGGAGGACCAATAACTTTTGTTGGATGTAAGATTAATTTTTCTTGCACCACCACAGAAGTTGTGAGTGGTAATTCATGGTTTACCATCGCTATTCTACGAGGAGGTGATTCACCACTTGCAGGATTGGAGAGCTATAATGAGAGAGATATTATAAGCTTTCGTACGTTTTCTATTGGAGTAATTCTTCACAGGGCTGACGTTCCAGGAAGAAATGATATTGCGGAGGCATGGTCTACACAACATCTTTTTTTTTCTGTCTCCAGCGCGCATTTGCATTTATGTCAAGCATGACTGAGCGGGGTTGCTCAGAGGTTCCCACAATGGCCTCGCATCCGGGGCGACGACGGCTCAAACCGGCGTCCGGCCATCCTGATTTGCATTTCCCGTGATCTCCCTAAATCGCTTCAGACAAATGCCGGCAGGGTTCCTCTGAAAGGCAACAGCCGATTTCCTTCCCCTTTCTTTCCAAATCCGATGTGACCGATGACCTCGCTCTTTGGTCCCCTCCACCGAAGCAACTAACCAACCAACCAACCAGCCTAACAAGCACGCCTTTCTCAAAATGATTCAATTTTTTGTGCGTTAACCTCTTTATGGAAAAGCTTACGATCAAGTTCCTGCGGAACACATGGTTATAATCTGCCAGGGTGTAGTATCACAACTGCGAAAAATTCAGTCTGAAACCAGTCACGTGTATATTTGACCTTTCTGTAGTTTTTCTGTTAGTCTAAACGTGACTTTAACCTAGTACTGAAGAGAATCTAAATCACTCCCTTCATGTATTCCCTCATCGTGCACTAGAAAACTCCGGATGCTAGAACTAACAATCAATCACCAACACATATGATTCCAAAAATATTCATGAATAGCGTCTATTATTCTTACGTCTGCAGCTGTAAATGATTAGTGTTGTGAAGAATGTTTTACACTTACACCATCTTCGTTTATTGCGTCTGACCTTAATTTGTCGATTCTCGGTATTAGTATGAGCCCATCCTCACATTACAACATGAAACGTCCCCTTTGAACAATTCTACATGACTGTGCTTAAACTGACACACAATATTTTGTTAGCGCAACGCAATCTGACTTTCAAAATTCCCTACAAAAGAATGGCCCTGACTAACATTAAACTATACCTTTCACAAATCACTTACCTCACAAAAATCTTCGCTGCTCAAGCTACTGCAATACAGCGAGCGCCACTACTGCCAGCTAAATAAAAGATTCAAACTATGGAAGGCACTAACTACTGATAGGGATAGTTAGCAAATGAAAGATATTAATAGAGAACAAACAATGTATTTACCTTGATATCATCATATATAAATATAGCAGTTCATGACAAATTTCAAAACTCCGCCATCTCTCTCCCCACATCCACCACTGCTGGCGGCTCACCTCCAACTGCGCAACGCTACGCGCTGTTCACATCCAGCTGCCTAACACTACAATGGCGAGTATTACAACAATGCAAAGCAGCCACAGACTGCACACAGCACAGCCAGTGATTTTCATATTGAGCGCTACGTAACGTTGCCAATAAGAAAACATAAACAGCCTACTTACATAGAGAAAACATAAACAGCTTACTTACATAGCCCCCATGCTCCCCACAAAAAATTTTACAAATTTTTTTTGGGCAGTGGCCAATAATGATTTGATAAAATTTTTCATAATTACAATAACAAAGAAATCAACTGCACACACTTATTGATACAATGTTGGTCAAAAGCTAAAATTTTCTCACAGTCCATAAAGATAGTCCTGATCATTCATCATAACAGTAATTACAGGTTTTTTTTCACAAAGTCTCATTAGTAAAAGAAATTGCACACAGAAGTAGTGGATTTCCATGCAGTCTTGAAGAAGTAGTGTTGTCCTTCCAACGGAAAGACAGTGCTGACTCTTGACATGCTGACAGGTAATGGGCCACAATGGAGCAAACCCACAGCAGAGTCATTCGAAGTTTTGAAAAGTATTGGTAGGTAAGTCATCACAGAGCAGACCCACTGGAGTCCTGGTAGAGATTGTGGTATTGGTGGGCCACCAGAGGTGCAGACCCACTGCAGTCCTTGTAGAAATAATGGCGTTGGTGGGTCATCATAGATGCAGACCCACTGTAGTCCTTGTAGAGATAGCCAGCAGCCATCTGTTGCGATTGTGCAGGTGCACATTCACCATCGAAGAGTCTTGCGGAGAATATAGCAAGTCCATAAACCACCACTTGTGCACTCACAAAGTTTTTGGAATTGTCCTTAGAACCAGCAATGCTGTTATCCAGTCCCTTGCTGAATTATTAACACACGTGCAAACACTAACAGTCCCTACTTCTCACATATTGTCCATATACTATGACCAACAGAAACGTGTGCAGTGAAATGTAACTTACAAGTTACTTAATTTGATGAAGTGGTCTCAATTACAATATTATAACATGAGAATACAATAACAAAGGTACAAAACACATCATTAAAAACATAACAATACAGATAACATTTGTAGTAAAACAGGCGTTACAAAAGAATAGAAATAGACATATACGTCAGTGTTACAGGAATTATGACATGAGTACATACATAAAAGATCAGAATAACTTTCGAAACATCAACTTCACACATGAGCATTAAACAGAACGGAATTAATAATGTCTAACATCTTTACAAAGTAAATAACATATTATTAATGCCAATTATATTCGAGGATAACAGTATTCCTCATCATAGTGAATGTAGCTTAATATTAAAAGAAGAAAAAATTCTATGAAACTACACAGAGACAGGAAGAAAACAAATACACAAGGGTACACAAACACGTAATGGGATAACACCAATGGGAAAGGACAGGGCTCGTTTTCAGTGTAACATTTGGTACTGCAGTCCAACCCAAAACTTCATATATCTTTCCTCTTATTTCATCCTTTGTTTCCACCAAAAAAATTCTATCTAAGCATGCTTTCTGTATTTATATGTTCACACATTTCTTACCTCAACATTTATTTCCAAGAAAATCCTACCTATACCTGCTTTCTGTACGTTTTTTCGCATAGATTCTCAATGCATTTCTTCCAATTCATCGCAACTCATTCTCTTCTATAGTCTACCCCCTCTTAAGCTAACTTAAATCTACTGAGCTCAGATGCTAAACTAAGGGATGAGGCAATGCAGCAGCACAAAATAAGTAACACAAACATCAATGACAAAAATACAAATGCCAAAGCAATTGCAATATTACAACTAATATAGGGCACTGTGCAGCAAAAAAAAAAAAAAAAAAAATCTGGCTTAGCAGAGTAACACAAATTAAAGTTCAGTAGCACTATGCCTGGCAAACAGCAGCTTATATCGAAACATGATATAGCTCAAGCAGAAAAAAATAGTACACTAAAGATAACAATGCAGATAAGGCAAATGTATAATCACATCTTAATGTCTAAGTAATTAAAGTGGTGCACCACAACAACTTATTGTAAAAAAAATATTACCATGTACTTGAAAAGAAAATTATGTGTTACTGTTACTAGTTCCTTCTTATTGTTCTTTGCTTTCCAAGTGCTGCTTTTTTAAAGAATGTGGATCATAAAATAATTATTTAATAGATCTGTTGACAGAAAGTGTTCACATTAGCAAATGCATTTCATTTTATAAAAGCAAAGCTGCAACACAGCTGGAAACCAGAAATCAAATGAAATAAGCAATTACGCAAACCAAAGCATAAAAATATCATTCAATAGTCATGTGGCATTTCGTAAGTCAGTAGCTCTCAACTCTCATAGAAAGACACTTGTCATAATCAGGTGTGCAGATGTACGAATATTTCCCATCAATTCATAAGCATTTCAGTAATTAGCACAAAGTGCAAGTAATCATATGTTTTCAAGTAACGAGGGTGTCGCATTAGCGATGAAAGGCACACCCTAATGGCTTGTTCTCCAGGTGTTTGACACAGCTGTGTGCCCACAACGCATTACAAAAATCATATGTTTTCAAGTTCGACCGTGTCGTTTTTGCGATGCTTTCTACAAAGGAATGTCAGAAGCGAGGTTAATGGCGTCCCCTTTTTTTTCTACCTGTGCCGCTGAAAAGGGCTCGCAATAATGGCTTTTTCTCCAGGCGGCTGACACAGCTGGGTGCCCGCGACGCATTACGTGCAGGTGGTCACTTAACTTTCTTACGGAAATATTTACCGCTACAGTGACAGTCTCATATAAAAATATTTCACAGGTCAAGAATTTGCGTTACAAATCTGTAGAAACAAAATGCTATTGATATAACAGTGTCCAAAAAAATTTTCGTCTGCATTGTAATACATTCACGTATATACACACACATTTCATAACTCTTAAAGTACGTTTCTTGGTTTCCAACAACCTTTTCCACAAATCAGAGTCACCACTACTCATTATTCCTTACCTTATTACATATACATATTCGTCGACACTTCTTCAATATTTCATCATGAGAAATACGTAGCATAATAAACATTCCTCAACAACATAATACACATCGTCGTCGTAATAATAACATCATAACACTTCAGTCAATTCTCAAAATCGTCGTAACTTCCTCCAATAATTTCTAAGCCTAAAAAAATTCTCTGCTCATGTCAAAAGTGTCATCTGCCTCAAACGTACTTTAAAAATCATGATCTCATACCAAATACATCATTCAAAGCTCTCATAGTATCACAATGGTTCCGAAAAAATATGAAGAGTTCACACAGTACAGACAAAATACAATTTCGTAAGTGTGAAGTTATCCAACGGTGTAATTACGTAAACATCTGTCACTGATATAGTAAAATAAATGTTTGTCTCTCTCAGTAACATGATCAGATAGCTGTGTAATTATGTGTTAGAGAAATATGGTACCGATGTGTAAAGTTGTGTAAGCAAATACCATATTAGCTAGAGTTCCTTGTGGTTGCCACACACATGGTACACAAAGTAAGCGTGTACCCCCCTGAGGATTAATGTAATTATACCCTCAGGTGTTACAGATTACACCAATGGAATGAAATATATCACGGAAAACTTTCTTTGTAATTCAAAAATCTTTAAAAATAAATGTTTTAAGTATAAAATTGATCACTGAAATGCGTGTCCTGTAGCGCTAAATGTGCATCTTGTTGTAAGATAATCTCTGTGGAAGTGTCGTAGTTATTTTCCTCCGAAAGCTAAGTTCTGCAGAAGCCAATGTACTTACCTCATGATAAACAAAAGTGAAATGCTTTGCGTATAGATATCGTAGTTATTATGCTTATTGGCGTGATGAAGAAAGTACTGTACAGTAACGTATTGTTGTGCCACGAAAAAGCTGTCTCATTGTTGCTATACCACAAAAGTTACTACTAAAACATGTTTTTCTTTCCAGAAGAATTCAGAAAACTGTGCAGATATAAAACAGATACACCGCAAAAGCAACATTGTGAATTGTCACTCATTAGTAGCGTCGTGATAAAAATCGTGTAGCTGTCACATAAACTAACCTCTGTGTCATCTGGTATCTCTCAGAAAGCACTTTAAATACAGAATGTATTTTCAGGTAACCAAAATGTTGCATTAAAATCTCATTAGCAGTACTGGTAAATGTTCTAAGTATGTGAGCCTTATAGTCGTTACGTAATCGTACAACTAACAAGCAAGAATGTACACACACAATAACACTGTGACGTCTGTTCACTATAACAATGCATTCGTCATTTCTGTTTAAATAAGTTCTCTTGGTTCTTGATTGGATATTTAACTTCAAACATTGTTGTATGTTAACAGATTCTAAGTCTGACAAAGCATATTAGTAATGTGAAGCGAAAAATTTTATGACAAAGACTAAGTTAAAAAGCAGATTATCTTTCAATAAACGGTTTTACATGTGAAATGTGGTGTAAACCTTTACTCTTCCTAGTACGCAGAGTTTCAACTTCAACGCAATTATCATGTGGTATACGTCGGATTATGTAAGGTCCATTGTAAACTAGAAAGAATTTGTGACTCAAGTGTTTCTTCTTATGTGACAATTAATGAGCTTTAATGAGAACTTTCTGACCAATATACAACTTCTTTGCATTTGCTTTACCGTGTAGTTTTCTCCTTTTGTCTGCTGCAGATTTTATATTTTTAAGAGCCAAATCAATTACGTCTTTGTGTCGAAGTTTACGTGTATTCGGGAAAGGTACAAGCTCTCTGATTCTGTTCGGTGGTTCTTCATTCTTCAGTACAAGAGTAGGTGGTAAAGCAGTGGAGTCGTGAGGCATTTCATTCAGCACGTTTTGAAATAAGTGTAAATATCTGTCCCAATGTTGATGCTTTCTGTGACAATAAAGTCTACAAAGCTTATTGATTTCTTTCATAATCCGTTCGGAGGGGTTACAATGTGGTGAGTACAATGAAATAAAAACAGGTTTGATTTTATGGTTGCGAAGCATGCGTGACCAAACAGCAGATCTGAATTGCGGTCCGTTATCTGAAATGACTTTACTAACGTGTCCAACTTCACGTAAGAAATTTTTAACAAAGGCGTTGGATACAGACCGTCCAGTGGCTTTACGTAATGGTGTGAAAGAAACAAATTTTGAAGTAAGTTCAACAGCGACTAGAACGTACGAAAATCCATTAGATGTTCTGACAAGCGGTCCCAAGAGATCAACAGCCGCAAATTCTTTTAATTTAAAAGGAATAATAGGAAACAACGGAGCACGATGTGAGACAGTGGATGGTTTCGCCTTTTGACAATGTTTACAAATAGACAAGACTCTTCGAATTCGCTTTTCCATATTGTTAAAATAACAAGTCGTTCGAAGAATATGATAACATTTTCGTGTGCCAAAATGTGCGTAGCTGAAATGAATGTACCAAATGAGCTTATTAACAAAATCGTCAGGAATGCAAAGTACCCATAGCTTGTCATCAACAGTGCAGCGTTTAAAGAGTATGTTGTTTCTAACCAGATAATAATGCCGAATCTGTGTGTGTGTCTTTTCATGCCATTTGCTCTTGATGTCTTTCCAAATAGGATCTTTATCTTGTTCATGAGCAATGTCCTTTAAAGATGTGGTGATGAAGTTTTCAAAGGCGACTTTCTGAATGTAAAGAATACTGAAATTTTTCTCGAGGTTGCCTTCTGTGGTACTTTTCTCAAGCCCAGCCGGTGCGCGTGACAGTGCGTCCGCAACAATGTTCTCCTTGCCGGGAATGTAGACTATTGTGAAGCGGAATTCTTGCAGAAACAATGCCCAACGTTTTAACCTGTCATGATTTAATTTTGAAGACATAAGAAATTGTAATGCACGATGATCACTGTACACTTTTACGTGCTTACCAGAAAGAAAGAAACGGAATTTGTTAAATGCCCAAACGATAGCTAAAGCTTCTAATTCAGTAACGGAATAATTTTTTTTAGATTTTGTTAGCACTCGGCTAGCAAAAGCAATGGTTTTCTGAATGGTAGTGTCATTTTCTATGGCTTCTTGAAATAAATGGGCACCAAGACCGACTTTAGAAGAATCCGTGCTAAGGCAGAAATCTTGTGACAGATCTGGATGAGCTAAGATTGGCGCGTGAAGTAACGCTTCTTTCAAAGAATTGAATTCCAACTGTGCTTGTTCGTCCCAGTTCCAAATAGTATTTTTTCCAGTGAGAGAACAAAGTTTTGGTGTAACAAGAATTTGCATATTCAGAAAACGACGGTAAAAATTTACGAGACCTAGAAAACTGCGGACTTGTCTTTTTGTAGATGGAACTGGAATAGCTCTGATTGCTTCTAACTTTTCAGGATCCGGCTGAATGCCTTCAGAAGAAATAATATGTCCCAAAAACTTCACTTTTGTCCTACCGAATTCAGACTTTTCCAAGTTAACTGTAATTCCAGATTCTGCAAAAATATGTAATAAACTGTTGAGAGTGCGATTATGTTGTTCCCATGAAGCTTCTGCTATCAGAATATCGTCCACATATAAGGTGATGTGACGTTTTAAGAACTCAGGTAATATGGAATTTAGCCCGCGAATGAATGCTGCTGAAGAAATGTTCAAACCAAAGGGAAGTTTCCGAAACTGATAACAAACGCCGAAACAAAGGAAAGCTGTGTATTTTCTACATTCTGGATGAAGTTCGATCTGATAAAAGCTGGATCGGAGATCAATGGAAGACAACACTTTTACACCATTAAAATTTTGAAGAAGTTCTTCCAACGTTTGCGGCCTGTCTGTTTCAGGAATAATGATCGTATTGATTTGTCTCGAATCTAAGACAAGCCTGATCGATCCATTTTTCTTCTCAACAACATGTAATGGATTGTTGTATGAGCTTACTGCAGGCTCAATAATGCCCTCGTCGAGCATAGATTGTATTTCTGTTCTAACACGGTCGCTATAATGTGCTGGAATTACATATGGTCTAACACAAAATTTAGTATGCTCACGAACACGAAATTGGTATTGAAATCCCTTGATTGTTCCTGTTTTATGAGTAAAAACTGTGGAATGTGCTTGTAAAATCTCAAAAAGGTCCTGCCTATCAGTGTCATTACAATTCTCAATTGTTTGAATTTTATTCTGAATTAACTCATTAATTTCAAATATGCCATCGATGTCATCCCTGTCAGTTCTTGCAGAGTGATTGTTAGTGTCTAGTTCCGTAGAAAATTCCGAACTGTTGTCTAACAGAACGTAAAGCCGATTAATTTCCTCATCATGGTTTGAGAGCCAGTCTTCAAATTTCAAAGCTATTGACTTACCTTCTTTCTCTAAACTTATTTCAGCATCGTGAAAGTTTAAGATTGCTTTGAATTCATTCAAAAAGTCTACTCCCAATATAATTTCCGTCGACAATAATGGAACAATAAGAAAGTTCGTAGAGAAGCTGTGGCTTTGACAAAAGAATTCTAAGTTGGTTTGTTGGCGTACATCTACACTTTTTCCAAAGATTGCACCTTGTAATTTAATCTTACGTAACGGAAGTGTGGGGCAATCGTTCGATTTGTTGCAATTGCTAAAGGCTGTTTCACTAATTACTGAGATGGGACTGCCAGAGTCAAATACTGCCGTAAATTTTACGTCATTTACAGTAATGTGAATCACAGGATATGCAATGTTGTTAAGTTTTACGTCGTGTTCCTGGAGTAAGATGTCCCTAATGTCTTCCATTTTTCGTAATTACTAGCTACGGCAGCTGCGTCATCAGTTTCATAAGTACGTTTTGTTGCTGCCAGCGGTGTGAGTCATTGCCTATTGTCTCTTTGTTGGCGCGCGTCGTTATTGGGATTTGGAGACCTAACTTCTACAAATTCACCGTGACGAGAGGGCCCTGCTCTGTTTGAATCCCGCCAGTTCTGATGCAATTCAGGTCTGTCGTTACGATCATATCGTCTGTCGTCATGTCGGAAGATTCCATAGTTTCTTTCTTGTCGGTCACATGGTGGAGAATTTCTCCCTGAATCGTAACTGCGCGCTGGTCCGTTGCGTCTAAAGTTATTCTGTCTCCCTTGATAGTATTTATTTTGGTTCCCGTATTGTCTGTTTATCTTATTGTCTCTGTGATAGTCATTACCACGGAGAGGTGATCTTTCCCTGTAGTTATTACTACTCTGCCAACGGTTGTCATACGGGTGGTGTCTGTTTTGGTCACGATTTGTGTTGTGAGAATAGCCTTGTCGTGTAAAGTTATTACTTCTTTCATCGCGGAATTGCGACGGATGTGACCTGTAATTGCTGTGTTCCTGGTTTCGCGTTCCGCGATTGTCAGTGTCAATTTCTAATTCTTGTAAGAGTCCCTGAAATGCTTCAATGTCGTCTTTGCAACGTCCTGCCAAAATAATATGTCGTAAATGTTCAGGCAGTTTGATTAAGCAAATGCGGATGAGTTCTGAGGGGCTGTATGGGTTTGAAAGATACTGATTCTTATGCAACATGTCTTCAAAATATTTCATAACACTGGAAATTTCAGATTGTTCGAAACGTTTCATCATTATGATGCTATGTTTTACACGGTCTTGTGTGGCTTGAGACCAATATGCTGAGAGGAAGGCATGGTAAAACTCTCCTTCACTGTGGCAATCGTGAATTACCGATCGCATTCTTACAGCTGGTTCATTCTCCAAGTAGCCACACATAAATTCTAATCTGTGTTCTAACGACCAGTTGGGAGGAAAACAATGAGAGAACTGATGGAGCCATGCTTGTGGATGAATGTCGTTGCCAGAATTCTTAAATGTTTTGAATTTACGTGTAGTAATGAACAGCTTATAGTCAAAATCGTCATGTCGGCGAGTCGTATGTCGGTCATTGTTACTTCGTTTCGGCGGTTCCATCTCAAAATCCAATGCGCCTTGCCAATTTCTTTCATAATTTCCGAAGTGTCCTGTGTTATTATTTTGTGGTTGTTCCGTATTTCTATGTCCCTCTTCCCGTATTGGAGCGCGAGTGTCCTCTGAAATACGTAATTCTTGTATTACCTGTGTTAGCTGATCTTGTACTTCCCGGATTTCTCTTTTGTACTGTGTATTGATTTGATTTTGATTCTGTTTGAATTTTCTTATTTGTTCATACTCTTCTGTGTCAGTGAAGGCTACGGGTCTTGTGTCATTCAGATCATCATCTACCTTTGTAGATAAGTTAGTGACCTGGTCCGAAAGTTCGGCTACTTTCTCCGATAGTGTACTTATTTCCTCCATGTGTCTTTCTGAACCAATTTTCAGGGTATCTACTGTGTTCTTTAAGTTTTCCTGAGTTCTTGCAAGTTGCGTAACCGAATCAGTAGATGCAACTGAGTCAATTTTAGCTTGCAAGGTCTCATGATTTTCATGAACAATAGTTTGCAGTTCTTTTATGGCTGCTTCGTGCTTCTGTAATACATTTTCATGACGCGAAAAAATAGGTTGGAAATGCACACAAATTTGTGTTTTTACGTCATTACAGACTTTTTGACATTTCGATTCAATGTGATGTAACTCAGTAGTTAAATCCTCACGTGTTTGTTCAAGAGTTTGCTCCAATCAGTCTAACTTTTGAAGCTGTTGCTGTGTTTGTCTCTGATTTTGTTCCATTGTGTCTAACGTTTTGAGATTTTGTTCCACTGTGTCTAACTGTTGCTGTGTTTGTCTCTGGTGTTGTTCCATTGTGTCTAACTTTTCAAGCTTTTGCTGTGTTTGTCTCTGATTTTGTTCCATTTGTTGCATTAATTGCAATAATAATGTATTAGTGTCTGGAATCTGTTTCTCTACGCTTTTCGGCAGTGCATTTGCACCGGCAACATTCACATTTTGACAAGCAGAAAATGTGTCTTGACTTATTTGAGAAAACGGTGATGACCCAAAACCTGAATCTACAGTATTTGCGAAATTGTGTCCTGTCATTTCGGATTCCTGAGGCGAGCTGTTGCCGACCGATCGATCGATAATGCTTCCCTGTTCACTACCTGTTTCACTGTCTACACCATTGTTTGCAGCCCTCTCCATTTCCCTATTCACAATTACCAAATTACTACTTTGAACATCAGTTAATTCACTACTCTGCGGCGCTGATAAGCTACGCTCGTCGTCACTATTATTTCTCAGTTTACTTTGGAGCCTAGTGTTACGTTTTTCACATGCCATTATTGTCACAGTATTTCACACGACAACACAGAAAAACACAATTTGAAGAGCAAAAATAAGAGAACACATTAACATAGCACTGAAAATAATATTTAGTTAATTGCAAGCGCAGCTGCGAAAAACTTGCTGCAAATCTACATGCATGCCACAACTGTTTTACTGTACAACAATGAAAAACTACAACTACAAAGGAAATTCTCTCTATGATTACGCGCTACCAATAAACAATAGCTACACCAATTACACAAACTACAAGAAAAATCAGAAGATTCCAGTGAGGTATCCTAGGCTAAGGATCGACATATGAAACGTCCCCTTTTTTACAATTATACATGACTGTGCTTAAACTGACACACAATATTTTGTTAGCGCAACGCAATCTGACTTTCAAAATTCCCTACAAAAGAATGGCCCTGACTAACATTAAACTATACCTTTCACAAATCACTTACCTCACAAAAATCTTCGCTGCTCAAGCTACTGCAATACAGCGAGCGCCACTACTGCCAGCTAAATAAAAGATTCAAACTATGGAAGGCACTAACTACTGATAGGGATAGTTAGCAAATGAAAGATATTAATAGAGAACAAACAATGTATTTACCTTGATATCATCATATATAAATATAGCAGTTCATGACAAATTTCAAAACTCCGCCATCTCTCTCCCCACATCCACCACTGCTGGCGGCTCACCTCCAACTGCGCAACGCTACGCGCTGTTCACATCCAGCTGCCTAACACTACAATGGCGAGTATTACAACAATGCAAAGCAGCCACAGACTGCACACAGCACAGCCAGTGATTTTCATATTGAGCGCTACGTAACGTTGCCAATAAGAAAACATAAACAGCCTACTTACATAGAGAAAACATAAACAGCTTACTTACAAACATTGGTTCGTTGAATGATAACCCTTTATCGTATGAGATCAAGAAATAATAAGAAAACATAAACAGCCTACTTACATAGAGAAAACATAAACAGCTTACTTACAAACATTGGTTCGTTGAATGATAACCCTTTATCGTATGAGATCAACCCGAACACCCACAAAAACATTTAGGAGTTCGTTCAGAAATCATTTTTTTCCTTTTCTTTAAAAAAAAAGAAGAAAAAGGCACCCGTTTACTGCGTTGATTTGTTATAGAATACTTTCATTTCTTTGTATCTCTGTTACTACATTAGTCATAGGTCAACACTGATACACACTGCTATGGATTGCCTTTGCGGTGAAGAATTTGCCGACATGCATCTCGTGGAACGATTCACTGAATGAAGCAACAAGAGCGGCATAATGCCCCTTGCCCCTATGCTGTGCTGTTCCTGGGGAGACAGCAACCGCATCACCGAGCTTTTACGTTTACACAGGAAACCAGATCTTTCTGTGTTATGGAGATTGCGCACTACGGGATTCTTCGTTATATTGAAGGTATTTTCACAAGTAAAAAAAGCAAGAAAAACTGGTATAACAAAGGTTACATGATTACTCTGAATGCACCACCTGAGATCGCAAGTCCCTGAAACAACAATACTTCAAAAATAAACCCCGAACAGCCTCTGAAATTCTCTCCGCAGATTTCGGGTTCAGTCTCTATGAGAAGAACAATTAGAATGTAAAACATTATTTCTTGTGTTGTTTCTTCCCGCATAGAATTACCGCAGTCTAAAATATACATTCGCGAGACTTTCCGTTGTGCAAGCTGTTCTCGCCTGATATTTGGAAGATACTAGCTGCGAGAAAAGTGTAACATTAATGTTTGTCTTTAATTTTGTTCCTATGTAATATATGAAATAGTTACTTTCGCGTTCCGGGCAATATTAAATTACCATGATACATGAACTGTCTAGTAATAAATCTAGAACGGGTTAAATCTCACTGATTTATTGATATAAGCAACAAAAAATTCCAGAGAAATAATTCTGGAATGAAGTATAATTGTAGCTGACTCTACTGATAGCGAGAGAATGTAAACACAGTACTTGTTCCAATAGAAGTACTTATTTCCGTAGCTGTCTGTTCTCATTATGACAGACATTTTGCTCGACATGTAAAACTTTTGCAAGGCGTGTAATGATTCGCACGTTCTCCATCTTCACTCGATTTTCCAGTCGTAAAAGTTTGTATTGAATGTAACCCTTTTTCTTCAATGGACGACAGTGTTGAAGATCACGCCGTTTGACATTGTTATGTACAAACAATTCTGAAATAGGTTTCTTTTGCGTTCGGGAAAGGTTTTATTATTTTGGTGTGTTATTATCAGTTGCGTGTGGTTTTGTCTTCAGTCACATTTGTGGTGGTGGTGGTACGTTAAATAACGTAGATTTGGGAGTGTTGTACCTAGAGGATAGCGTACCTAGACACGGTTGTATTTCATGCAATAGTTCTAAATGTTTCAAGCTCAACACAGTTGAGTACCTTGTTTTATTTATTAACCTCTTTTTTTAGTCTTCAGCCTTACGACTGATTTGATTTGGTTTACCGCGAATTCTTTCATCTCGGAGTAGCGTTTGCAACCTACATAGTTAATTATTTGTTGTATGTACTCCAGTCTCTCTCTCTTCCTCCAACAGTTTGGTCATCTCCTTCTAGTACCGTAGAAGTTATTCCATGATGGGTTAACGAGTGTCCTACCATCGTGTCCCTTCTTCTTGTCAGTGTTTTCCATACCTTCTTCCCCTCCACATTTTTCACCTTATCGGTACACCTAATTCTCAACGTTCATCTGCAACCTCATATCTCCAATGCTGAAATTCTCTTCTGTTCCGGTTTTCCCACTGTCCGTCAGTCCCTACCACGCAATCTGTAATCCAAATGTATACCTGCAGAAATTTGTTCCTCAAATTAAAGCCTGTGTTTGGTTTTAGTCAACTTATCTTGACCAGAAATGCCCTTTTTGTCTGTCCTAGTCTGCTTCGTATGGCCTTCAAAAATGATCAGATGATGGGTACGAAACTCATTGAAACGTTGCGACAAGACGACGCCACCACTCGGCTAATAACCCGAGAAGAATTCATCAGTGGGAGACGCCGAGAAAGAATGAAATAGCAGAATATTTTTAGCGTGGAAGTGGTTTTTGATAACACTTCCGGTTGGTTTGATTTCACTTACTGATTAGTGATTACTGGCGTGTGGTAGAGAAATATTGTAACAAGTAGTTGGTTGTATACATTACTGAAAAGAGTTTCTCGTTTGCTTATGCTATAGTATAATCACAAAGGAACTTTAATGACTTACTTTTGTCGTTTTGTTAATTATTAATTGTTCCCTAGGAATGGACCGCTTCCATTTTTCCAACAATTTTTCTACCTTAGGAAACAAAAAACTTGCGCTTTCCGGCTTTTGGGGTAACTGCCTTTACACCTGGTTATACAACATCTTACGGCATTTTGTCTCTCACTAGCACAAATTAACATTGTGTATCACAGAAATAAAGTTAAAAACATTACAAAATAGTTACAGTGTGCAGCATTCACGCACTCCTTATGCGCAGCCCAACACGAGTCGCTTCTTGTTGTTATGACCACCCTTGGTATTGTAACGTTCCCTGGCAAACTCACACTATTAATAAACAAAAATTTAATTGTACCATATACGCTGCTATGAAGCAATTTGTATATACTGTAATTATTTAACAAAAAATATTATTTAATTTTGTGTAAAAGACATTCGTTATTATTGTAATATTTTCTGTAGTAATATTCTCGATGTATTTATGATTGTAATATTTCTATACTCATAATGTAATTGCGAAATGTGTCAATATCTGCGATAACAAAAATGTAAAATTCAGCCACAGAGGAAAATAATGTTGTAAGATTACAAAGAGATGTTAATGGTCAGCAGTAATATAAAAACCACCACGTAGTGTGTATTCTTTGTCGTCTCCCGGTAGAGCTGAAAGTGAGAGCAAGCTGTGACGTAGCATTTTATGAACGGGTAGACTTCTTCTGTCTGTATCTAGATTACCCGCCATTAGAGGAGAAATTACAAACTAATGTAAGTTGACTTATTGTTGTGGTCTAAATACATTATAATTTATAAAAAGTGTGTATTATTAATGTAAATTAGCTTGCCCATGTCATCTATAATATTTCTTTAAAGAATTTTCAGCGTTTTTAGCGGTGTTGCTGGGCTGTGCCGCGACCGAACGATTTGCAGCGGCGGCACATTTAAGAAATTGTTCCGCTAAGAAAAATTAACCAAACCCGTAAATTGGGAGCAGATAAAAATTAGAAGTGAATTAAGAAAATGTTTTTTCTTTTACAGCGATCCTGAGACTGACGGAGTTATTTACTAGTTTCACATTTGTGCATTCATAGGCGGATAGTTAACGTTGGAATTTAACAATTTTGGTTCTTTCAAATAACTTAAATGTATAGTGAAGTGTGTTTTATCGATGATAATTAAACGTCGGCTTGGCAATATTTAACCATTTTCGGCTAATAGAGACAGTCTTGTGTTCCATAGCTAACGCCGGGAAAGAATTCAGTAAATATTTTTAAAAAAACCCACTGCATTTAGAAAATGTGTGCCGAGGCCGAGTTATATAAAGGATTTAATTCTCAACTAAATATTCTTAATCAGTTAATATGAATTCACATAATTTTAAACGTACTTAATTCTGTGTAAATGAATTTTTATTACCACACGTAAATAAGAGGTCCTACAACAAAGTTCGTACGTACAGAAGGAAAGAGAAATAAAATCAAAAAAACGCTATTTTTTTAAAAGAAGGTAAGTATTAATTATTTTTTTTTATTTCATTAAAGTAGACACATCATGCTGTTCGCAAACAGCGCACAGGCCTTCTGAATCCCGGTGGCGATGCCTCAGGGCACGCTGTGGCAGGTGACCGGTACGGATGAGTCCAGGTACAAAGACGAGCAGTGTAGCCGGAAATAGGGACAATACCAGTACGGGGAATTCGGATTGTTGTTGCTCGCCTGACCTTTGTGCAGGAGACACAGCAAAACGGCGGAGTGACAGAAAAGCTGAAAGATTGCTTCTTACAGCTTCTTACAATTCTTTGAAAGTGTATAATAGCTCACAGTCAACTAATAAAGCAAATCCGAATACACCAGCGGCCTCGGATAAATGATGTGCATCCCATACCACAACAATATTTCAATATCTTTAAAACTACGGAAGTTAATATTTCAAAGTGAATAAACTTTTCCACATTGAACCCCTGAATTAAAAGCTTTTAGATGCTTCGTGTGATATCAACATACGGTACTTCAGATGATTGCACTGCACTACAGGTATCATCCCTGAAAGAAACATATCTGTATTTATTTTATTTCTTGATGCATCACATTTTTATATCTTTTCATTATGCTAATGTTTGTAAGAACATTATATCCCTTACAACTACATAGCAAATGGAATACGTATGAATACCTCACATTTTGTCATACTTGTGCATTTATTTAATGATGAGTTCACTATTTAGCTGGTAACTTTAAGTATTAATCACAATTGATAATACAAAATTATGGTAATTTGTGGTCAGTCACATATGTTAGTTGACACCACCTTCGTAAAAGAGTGTCCAAACACGCTTCTGACAATCAAGCGTAAGTAATTGGTTAAACAATATTTAACAACAGGCTGTTGCCATTTATTGTAAGTGCAGTTGCGCAAGAATACTGCTTTATTTATGAGCAAATTCTTATTTATATTTATTGTGAATGGTCTGTGTGTGGCCGAATGTTTAAAGCATTTCTTTATTTAAATATCGTTGTAATGTGTTAGTTTAGTCTGTGAAGAGGTGAAGATACGCCAATCCTGTCTGTAGTACTTAAGAACAACACATTTTTAGTGGAGATGGCCTTCAGTCTGTTGAAAAGCAGACATTAACGGAACACCATGAGACTAAAGTGGCGAGCCTCGCGGGATTAGCCGAGCGGTCTAGGCGCTGCAGTCATGG
Organism: Schistocerca serialis cubense; assembly: GCF_023864345.2. Classification (NCBI taxonomy): domain Eukaryota; kingdom Metazoa; phylum Arthropoda; class Insecta; order Orthoptera; family Acrididae; genus Schistocerca; species Schistocerca serialis. Next base: position 4,858,502 of record NC_064646.1, read on the forward strand.
ACTGTGCGGCTGATCCCGGCGGAGGTTCGAGTCCTCCCTCGGCCATGGGTGTATGTTTGTCCTTAGTGTGTAAGAGTAGTGGCTGATGACCTTACCAGTTAAGTCTCATAAGATTTCACACACAGTCAAGTGGCGACTGAGACTATTCTAACGAAGATTTCATTAGAGCGGTTGTGGACACTTGGATGGTCGCTCTGGAAGAAGACAGACCTGCTTGTGAGAACGTGTTATATTCCGTCGTGTCATGATAGACTCCAGGCAGTGAACGATCACTACAATATTTTGGAACGGCTTTATATTTCGAGAGGTCTGAATGAGCTCCAGAGTTGGACTCTAACGTTGTCAATTTGAATTATGGGACTGAGGATTGACATAGTCTGAGGAGTGTTCCAATGCACAATATTATCCCATACTGAGTTCCAACAAGTTTTCCACTTTCTGCATTCATCGTCTATCTCGGCCGGAAATGAAATGTACAAAACTTCACGTTGTTGTGTGTACGTAGCCCCAATTTATGCAAACGGTCATATCTTCTGCAGTTTACTATCCATTTGCTGTTATGAAAAGCGAAAGACATTCTTCACTGAAAGTCTGTACAGTACAAATAAATCGTAAATATAGTCGTCTAATACACTAATTCTTATATCTCGAGGTCCTTACGGAAGAAAGAAAAATCCCTGCGTGGACGTTACATTTCAGATGTGTTACGACCCGTGTCTCTACCCTTCATCCGCCACGATAGCTGACTGGTCAGCGTGACAGACTGTCAATGCGAAGGGCCCGGGTTCGATTCCCGGCTGGGTCGGAGATTTTCTCCGCTCAGGGACTGGGTGTTGTGTTGTCCTAATCATCATCTTTTCATCCCCATCGACGCGCAGGTCGCCGAAGTGGCGTCAAATCGAAAAACCTGCACCAGGCGAACGGTCTACCCGACGGGAGGCCCTAGCCACACGACATTTCATTTCATTTTCATTCGATCCCTGTGAAACCCTAAATTTTAGCAGGATAATGCACCACCGCATGTTTCAGGTCCTGTACGGGCCTTTCTGGATACAGAAAATGTTCGACTGCTGCCCTGGCCAGCACATTCTCCAGATCTCTCACCAACTGAAAACGTCTGGTCAATGGTGGCCGAGCAACTGGCTCGTCACAATACGCCAGTCACTACTCGTGATGAACTGTGGTATCGTGTTGAAGCTGCATGGACAGCTGTAGCTCTACACGCCATCCAAGCTCTGATTGACTCAATGCCCAGGCGTCTCAAGGCCGTTATTACGGCCAGAGGTGGTTGTACTGGGTACTGATTTCTCAGGATCTATGCACCCAAATTGCGTGAAACTGTAATCACATGTCAGTTCTAGTATAATATATTTGTCCAATGAATAACCGTTTATCATCTGCCCTTTCTTCTTTGTGTAGCAATTTTAATGGCCAGTAGTGTATTTGTAGTCTACAACTTATGAGCGCTCTGATGTATACACTATAATTCGTCCCTTAAACACTTCAGACGAACGCCTGGATTGCGGCTCTGGAATGGACTAGACGAGGCTGTGCATTCTGCAGAGCGCCGGATCTAATCGACATCAAGCTATCCACTTTTCAGCCTCGCGTGGTTTTCCTAAAGCGCTTAAGATTTCTTTTTAGCAGAACACTAGCCAAACCGTTTCCTATCCTTACCCAACCTGAGCCTATGCTACGATTCCAACGGCTTCTTCATCTACAGGAGGCAAAACCATAATCCTGTCTTCCTCTTTCATTCCTTCTTCCTGTTCTTCCTGGAAACGTCATGGCTACTTATTTTTCCACGCACTTCTCCAACGGAGCTAGCTCGCGCAATCTAGGTTTAAATAAGACTTTAAGCGCTACCTTCCGCCTTCCTCCTCATGAATAAATCTGAATTACTCGCAAGTACATTCACTACACAGACGTGCCTCGAGACAGAACAGTTCGCTTCGTCGATATAGTACCTAATCTGTAGTTACGTAATTAGAATTAATTTTGTGACTCTCATAAAGGAGTAATGCGCTGGCAGGAGCCGTGAAGCGTGCATAACTTCAGACTGTAAACTGATCGACAAAAGCAAGAAATGAAACGCCCTACAGCTCAATTTACCGGGTAAACTAGCTGTAATGAAAGCCTTGATGGGGAAACCCCGTTTCAGGTAATATTTCTGGAAATGAAAAGAGGAACGGCTTTAAAGCGAAGACGCCCTCTTTGTGTAACACAAGAAGCAACCGCTGTAATGGTGCGAGTGAGAAACTGCTGCCAGACACAATTTTTCCGCTTCATACTTCTCTTCTCGCCTGTTCTGTCCATGATTCTTTTTTTCCCTCAGTCTACTCTTGTCTTCTCCGTCTCCTTTGACATCGGCACAATTTTTATTTTACGTTCTTATTTTCTCCCCTTTTTTTATAAAATGAAACGGGCTGAAAATAAAAATTCGATAGCGGGTTTAGACACGTGATATTGCGAGAAGGGAAATTTTAATTTTCAGGCAGAAAGCAGCTTCGTGCCAGATGAAAAAGAACGGTTGGTACGAAGGGAGCTGGAGGGCGGTATGGGGGATGGTGGTACGGGTTGGGGAGTGAAGCGAGAAGTATCACTTACAGGGGAGGCAGCGCACTGATGGAAGGGAGACGAAACGTACCGGTGTGCTCTCCAGTGTCGCGAGTTACTTGCTGGAGGCACGGGGTGGAGGAGTGAGATGAAGGTGAATCATGATACAGGAGTGCAGGGTTGGCTGTCCTTCGGGATCCAGGCTGAGGATGCGATGCGTCTCGAACGAGAAATTGCACAACCGCTTCTTGTGGGAGTCGACCAGAAAGCATTCCGTGTTATTACGGCACATGCAAATCAGCCAGAATACTTTTGTCGCCAGTTCCATTGCAACGTATTCGACTCATTTCGTGGCCACTCTTTATTCCAAGGAATCACATTTCCGAGCTAGAGGTGAAAAGTGATGCTTCGCGACAGCTCATGGCTCCGCAAATGTTGTAGTAAGTGAAATTAAGGCCTACCAGTCATACAATTTTGAACATGACTGTGAGCCAGGATCGAACAACAATATGATTTATATTATAAAGGCAACCAGTTGCAGCAATATTTAACTGGACGTGGTTTCGACACTTACTATGGTTGTCTTTATCAGAAAAAAAACCAAAATCACTTACACGTTGTGACAGTTGAAAACGGATTTACCAGAAAAATGCTCTCTATATATAAAATAACTTCTTACAAGCTTATTTAAAAAAAAATTGTTCAAATATGTGTGAAATCTTATGGGACTAAACTGGTGAGGTCATCAGTCCCTAAGCTTACACACTACTTAACCTAAATTATACCAAGGATAAACACACACATCCATGCCCGAGGGAGGACTCGAACCTCCGCCGGGACCAGCCGCACAGTCCATGACTGCAGCGCCTTAGATCGGCTTATTTAGAACCATATCAAAATTACAAGTATTGGAACTGACATAACAATGGTACCTGTTAGCAAAAATTAAAGCTACATGACGCAGCGACCAACAGCGTGCTAAGCCATGTAGCTACAATTTTTAGTGACAAGTATCATTGTCATGTGAGTTCCAATACCTGTAATTTTTATATGGTTTTAAATAAGTATTTAAGAACCTATTTTATATGACGAGAGTAGCTCGGTCGTAAATCTGTTTTCAACTGTCACAATTTGTAATTGTTTTTAATTTTTTCTTATGAAGTCATCCATTCTCGGTGTTGAAACCAGGTCACGTTATATCTCGTTACAGGCTGTGTTGTAAAAATCATATCCTACGAGCCATTTCTGTATTGTGCATTTTTAATTTCTCGCAACGAAATGAGTGATCCATTCAATTTCACGCATGCAGGCACGGAAATATTACTTCTTCCCCCGTCCAGCGACTCACTCTGAAGATGGCTGGACAGTTAGCGGCCTTGGAAGAAGTAATGTTTATTCGGCTGCTTGCTCTTAGAATTGTTTACTGACCATTTAGTTATCATTCATGAACCTATGTGGTTTATATTCAGGTGATTACGCCATTTAAAGTGTTAAAATACACATTACGCTTCACTGGGCATTAATTCTAGAGACCGACTGTAAAATAATGACGCTTAGAGCTATTAGCAGATTTTATATTTGCTCAGAAGAATCTCTAAAACCCTTCATCTAAGTGGTGACTAACACCACTTAAAAATTTGAAATAGACATTACTTATTACTTGGCAATGTCACTAGAGACTTCTGCAACTGAAATGTAGAAGCACTAGCAGCTTTTACAGGCTGTCGAAAAAGCCCCGAAGAAGTGTTAAATAACGGAAGAAGCACTATTTGTGTACCACAATTCGCATATGCATGTGTACCATCGTGGGATGCAAATTTTGTAGAAACATGCTGTTTCAGTCGTCATTCTACGTACTAGAGGTGCGTAATTCACGATGTAAAATGTCAAAAACATCGAGTGTAGTGAAGCATTTCGAGAGAGATCATACACTCCTGGAAATTGAAATAAGAACACCGTGAATTCATTGTCCCAGGAAGGGGAAACTTTATTGACACATTCCTGGGGTCAGATACATCACATGATCACACTGACAGACCCACAGGCACATAGACACAGGCAACAGAGCATGCACAATGTCGGCACTAGTACAGTGTATATGCACCTTTCGCAGCAATGCAGGCTGCTATTCTCCCATGGAGACGATCGTAGAGATGCTGGATGTAGTCCTGTGGAACGGCTTGCCATGCCATTTCCACCTGGCGCCTCAGTTGGACCAGCGTTCGTGCTGGACGTGCAGACCGCGTGAGACGACGCTTCATCCAGTCCCAAACATGCTCAATGGGGGACAGATCCGGAGATCTTGCTGGCCAGGGTAGTTGACTTACACCTTCTAGAGCACGTTGGGTGGCACGGGATACATGCGGACGTGCATTGTCCTGTTGGAACAGCAAGTTCCCTTGCCGGTCTAGGAATGGTAGAACGATGGGTTCGATGACGGTTTGGATGTACCGTGCACTATTCAGTGTCCCCTCGACGATCACCAGTGGTGTACGGCCAGTGTAGGAGATCGCTCCCCACACCATGATGCCGGGTGTTGGCCCTGTGTGCCTCGGTCGTATGCAGTCCTGATTGTGGCGCTCACCTGCACGGCGCCAAACACGCATACGACCATCATTGGCACCAAGGCAGAAGCGACTCTCATCGCTGAAGACGACACGTCTCCATTCGTCCCTCCATTCACGCCTGTCGCGACACCACTGGAGGCGGGCTGCACGATGTTGGGGCGTGAGCGGAAGACGGCCTAACGGTGTGCGGGACCGTAGCCCAGCTTCATGGAGACGGTTGCGAATGGTCCTCGCCGATACCCCAGAAGCAACAGTGTCCCTAATTTGCTGGGAAGTGGCGGTGCGGTCCCCTACGGCACTGCGTAGGATCCTACGGTCTTGGCGTGCTCCGTGCGTCGCTGCGGTCCGGTCCCAGGTCGACGGGCACGTGCACCTTCCGCCGACCACTGGCGACAACATCGATGTACTGTGAAGACCTCACGCCCCACGTGTTGAGCAATTCGGCGGTACGTCCACCCGGCCTCCCGCATGCCCACTATACGCCCTCGCTCAAAGTCCATCAACTGCACATACGGTTCACGTCCACGCTGTCGCGGCATGCTACCAGTGTTAAAGACTGCGATGGAGCTCCGTATGCCACGGCAAACTGGCTGACACTGACGGCGGCGGTGCACAAATGCTGCGCAGCTAGCGCCATTCGACGGCCAACACCGCGGTCCCTGGTGTGTCCGCTGTGCCGTGCGTGTGATCATTGCTTGTACAGCCCTCTCGCAGTGTCCGGAGCAAGTATGGTTGGTCTGACACACCGATGTCAATGTGTTCTTTTTTACATTTCCAGGAGTGTATGTAGCCCTCATCCGGACGTCAACGATAGCTCTCGATTACGTAAGCTTTTTTGTCGTTTTTCAATCACGTAAGGACTGTTTCAAATTATTTAAGTACGTGTAAAATAATGAAGTACTTTTTGGTATATCTTTTCCGTATTAGCTTTTTACCTACGATGACAAGTGACGCATTGTATCTATTACAACGTTGTCTAAAAACTTCCAATCCTATCGTTACTCGAGGATCCAGTTAGAGGGGAAATCCGTTGCTGGGTGCAGTGTAGCTGCGACCAGATGTAGGTCCCGCACTATACACTTCAATATCCTACCTGCGAGTCCAATGAATTACCAAGTCAGTAACAAAAGTTATTGTGCGGCTAGTAAGTAAAATCGATATAAATCCAAACAATACATTGCCCTTAGGAAGTGGTCGAAACGTTAGTCCACATAATAAAATACTTTTAACAACGTCACTATGCATCCGAGTGCTTCACTTGAAAATAGAAAGAATTCGGTGGGGTCGTAAACGACAGAGCTACTTGGCGCGTGATAAATAGCATGATACATTTCACTAACAGCCAGACCGTCAATAAGCAGTTGTATTTACTTAGTTTGTGCAACGGCGTATCTCTGCCCATCGAAAGTATTTATCACGAATCCCGCAAACAACTTAGGTATCAACACTTCGTCTTCGTCTTAACACAGTCCATTCCATTGGCATCGATGTCGTCTCCTAGCGAGTATAAGAGATTATCCTTTTTCTCCAGTACCTTGTAAATCACTCGCAAGCATATCCTTTCCTCGGCCTCGACCGACCATGCTAGTGGCCGGGAGGTACTTTTATCTCCACCAAACGGTTGAACAGTGCCATTCAAATGGTTCAAATGGCTCTGAGCACTATGGGACTTAACAGCTATGGTCATCAGTCCCCTAGAACGTAGAACTACTTAAACCTAACTAACCTAAGGACATCACGCAACACCCAGTCATCACGAGGCAGAGAAAATCCCTGACCCCGCCGGGAATCTAACCCGGGAACCCGGGCGTGGGAAGCGAGAACGCTACCGCACGACCACGAGCTGCGAACAACAGTGCCATTATCATCTGGAAGTGTGAATAGTGTTAGGACATACGACTGAGAATGCTACTTGAGTGGAGGTCATAAAAACATACGGGCGGGACCTTAGTCCCTTATGCCGTGACACTATGAGGATGCATCAGTCTGGGATCGTCACTGAGGAAAGTGTTTAATCTGTGCACGGTACTGCACGCAGCGCTAATCGCAGTGGTGGGCCTGATCAGTGATGCTCTAGAGTATCTGACGCCTCCAATTGCCGACCACAGCACCCCTGGGTCGACCCTGTCAGCCTAAAAGATTATAAGAGCCCATCCATGATGACTGGGCAAGCCGATCTTGCTGAAGAGTTTGCATTCATACAACAGCTCTGATCACGGCATCTGATGGTAAGCTCACAAGAGAACTTCTCTGTATTTCCGTATGATTATTCAATGTAATTGCCTTTTTATGATCACCATCTCCACCTCTAAAATGGGCACCAGTTGGGATATTGTGGTCGTCAATTGTTGTGTTCACAGACGAAACTGATCTAACTCACATGAACTATGGGCCATTATGAGACACTGCAGTCTGGAGAGCTTCTTCTATTGCAAAGATGTCAGCCTCCGGTAGCTGAGTGGCAGCCCGCCTTTGGCCGCGGAGCAGCTCGGACTTGTTTACGTCCCGGCTGCGAATGTTCGCGGAAGAAGCGGTGTTTGCATCGTCATCACTCGCGTGTGTTACTGTTTGAATCGAACACAATGGCACACAATTTCCGAAAAACCACGATACAGTTCACGTTCTGTAACGAGTACAAAAGACCAAACGCTTTCGAAATCGAACGTTTCTTGAGGGACGAAGTGCATGTTAATTACACAGAGATTATTAGAATTCATTTATCAATCGTGAGCAGCACTCTTTACGTAAAGATGATTGACGACGCAGTATGCGATAGAATCACTGAAGCCGCCAAACGAGGATTTCAGTTCTGACACTCCGATGGTCATATTGGCGAAGTTTTAGTAGCTCATTCGGGCCTGGGCGTGCGTACGATTCGAGTCTTCGAGCTGTCTTTAGAGGTACACGAATCTTTGGTCACTGAATCACTCCAGCCATATGGCAGAGTTATTAGTCATGCGGCCGAACATTGGGCAAGTTTCAGCACGTATCCGGTGCTCAATGGTGTCCGACAGGTGCGAATTGCCCTTAAGAAACATGTGCCACCGTACACAAACATCGGTGGCTATAGAGCTATTGTCATCTACGATGGACAGCCCCAGACATGCTCCAGGTGTGGTGGTGAAGGACATCTTCGATCTGCGTGTATGCAGAGGAGACTCGTGCAACTCCCCAGCGGAGACTTCCAGAATCCGACTACACGAACGTTACTGGTCGATGACTTACGTGACGGCGCTTCGTGGGGCGGTAACGCCGAGGTCGGAGCGCACTATCGAACCGACGCCGCAGTTGATTGAGGCGCCGTCGGACCCCACTGACGAAGGAATGGCCCCGACCAACCTCCAATTCCAGACACTACAGTTGGTGCAGAACGAGGATGACGGCATCACACTAGGCATGGAAGCTGATTTGGAACGGCCCCAGGGCGTTTTGGCGGCGGCGAGAACGCAAGAGATACAAGATTCGCCAACACCAGAGGTTAGGGCCCGCAAACAACGCTCGCCAAAGCTCCGCAAGAAGCGCCGACTAAACTCTGCGGAGACGCTCCCTTCTCTTCTTGGGAGCCCAGATGAGTCTGACACTATGGACCTGTCTGACTTGGAACCACAAGCTTCGGATGTCGCAGACCATATGAATTCGCACAGTGAAAACATGTCATGTCGTTCAGACGACGCATACACTCAGGGGCCTGACACTCCTTCTGCGGCGGAGTCTAAAGCTGCGAAGGAGCAACAGATGTCACACATCAATGCCGCACACGGAAATTTGGAGCACCCCAATAGTATCAGCTGGTATGAGCAGGACGACGAAATCACCGATGCGGACCATTCTATTGGTGGGGACTCGCGTCCATCCGCATCTCAAGAAATCTAATGCCGCAGGGACACGTCCGTCGGGCGACCCTCTGCGGATGTGCAGAGGGACTATCGATACGGTGAAATTTTGTCATTTGAACATCATGTGAAGATGACAGCTACTCGACCCCAGGCATACAGAATAGGGACAGTGAATGCAAATACCATTAGATCGCCCGTGAAACAGCAGTTGTTTAGGGACATGATATACGCGTCGGATGTGGTTATACTGATGGTGCAGGAAATTTACATTTCTGAGTTCCAGGAAGTACCTGGATACATTCCTACACATCGCCTCACTCGAACAACGACAGTGGAACCACGATATTGGTCCGGGACGGGATTCCGGTTCGCGACCTGGCTTATCTACATTCAGCACGAGGACTGTCAATATCTATTAATGGAATTCGCATTCTTCAAGTTTATGCCCCTTCCGACACAGACAACAGACGGGCGCGTGCAAGATATTATTCGGAAGAGGTTGTGCCCTTATTTACCGGCAGATTCGATCATTTCATTATTATTATTATTATTATTATTATTATTATTATTATTTTTTTTTTTTTTTTTTTTTTTTTTTTTGTCATCAGTCTACTGACTGGTTTGATGCGGCCTGCCACGAATTCCTTTCCTGTGCTAACCTCTTCATCTCAGAGTAGCACTTGCAACCTACGTCCTCAATTATTTGCTTGACTTATTCCAATCTCTGTCTTCCTCAACAGTTTTTGCCCTCTACAGCTCCCTCTAGTACCATGGAAGTCATTCCCTCATGTCTTAGCAGATGTCTTATCATCCTGTCCCTTCTCCTTATCAGTGTTTTCCACATATTCCTTTCCTCTCCGATTCTGCGTAGAACCTCCTCATTCCTTACCTTATCAGTCCACCTAATTTTCAACATTCGTCTGTAGCACCACATCTCAAATGCTTCGATTCTCTTCTGTTCCGGTTTTCCCACAGTCCATGTTTCACTACCATACAATGCTGTACTCCAGACGTACATCCTCAGAAATTTCTTCCTCAAATTCAGGCCGGTATTTGATATTAGTAGACTTCTCGTGGCCAGAAATGCCTTTTTTGCCATAGCGAGTCTGCTTTTGATGTCCTCTTTGCTTCGTCCGTCATTGGTTATTTTACTGCCTAGGTAGCAGAATTCCTTAACTTCATTGACTTCGTGACCATCAATCGTGATGTTAAGGTTCTCGCTGTTCTCATTTCTACTACTTCTCATTACCTTCGTCTTTCTCCGATTTACTCTCAAACCACACTGTGTACTCATTAGACTGTTCATTACGTTCAGCAGATCATTTAATTCTTCTTCACTTTCTGGGGGGACGTCTCCTCCCCCTTTGGTTTTTATCTGCTCCGTAGATTTTCGGCTCGCCTGATTCTGGAATGGGGGACTGATGACCTTCGCTGTTTAGTCCCCCTTAAACATCCCAACAACCACCACCACCACTTTCACTCAGGATAGCAATGTCATCAGCGAATCGTATCATTGATATCCTTTCACCTTGTATTTTAATTCTACTCCTGAACCTTTCTTTTATTTCCATCATTATTTCCTCGATGTACAGATTGAAGAGTAGGGGCGAAAGGCTACATCCTTGTCTTACACCCTTCTTAATACGAGCACTTCTTTCTTGATCGTTCGCTCTTATTATTCCCTCTTGGTTGTTGTACATATTGTATATGACCCGTCTCTCCCTATAGCTTACCCCTACTTTCTTCAGAATCTCGAACAGCTTGCACCATTTTATATTGTCGAGCGCTTTTTCCAGGTCTACATATCCTATGAAAGTGTTTTGATTTTTCTTTAGCCTTGCTTCCATTATTAGCCGTAACGTCAGAATTGCCTCTCTCGTCCCTTTACTTTTCCTAAAGCTAAACTGATCGTCACCTAGCGCATTCTCAATTTTCTTTTCCATTCTTCTGTATATTACTCTTGTAAGCAGCTTCGATGCATGAGCTGTTAAGCTGATTGTGCGATAATTCTCGCACTTGTCAGCTCTTGCCGTCTTCGGAATTGTGTGGATGATGCTTTTCCGAAAGTCAGATGGTATACCGCCAAACTAATATATTCTACACACCAACGTGAATAGTCGTTTTGTTGCCACTTCCGCCAATGATTTTAGAAATTCTAATGGAATGTTATCTATCCCTTCTGCCTTATTTGACCGTAAGTCCTCCAAAGCTCTTTTAAATTCCGATTCTAATACTGGATCCCCTATCTCTTCTAAATCGACTCCTGTTTCTTCTTCTATCACATCAGACAAATCTTCACCCCCATAGAGGCTTTCAATGTATTCTTTCCACCTATCTGCTCTCTCCTCTGCATTTAACGGTGGAATTCACGTAGCACTCTTAATGTTACCACCGTTGCTTTTAATGTCACCAAAGGTTGTTTTGACTTTCCTGTATGCTGAGTCTGTCCTTCTGACAATCATATCTTTTTCGATGTCTTCACATTTATCCTGCAGCCATTTCGTCTTAGCTTCCCTGCACTTCCTATTTATTTCATTCCTCAGCGACTTGTATTTCTGTATTCGTGATTTTCCCGGAACATGTTTGTACTTCCTCCTTTCATCAATCAACTGAAGTATTTCTTCTGTTACCCATGGTTTCTTCGCAGCTACCTTCTTTGTACCTATGTTTTCCTTCCCAACTTCTGTGAAGGCCCTTTTTAGAGATGTCCATTCCTCTTCAACTGTACTGCCTACTGTGCTATTCCTTATTGCTGTACCTATAGCGTTAGAGAACATCAAACGTATTTCGTCATTCCTTAGTACTTCCGTATCCCACTTCTTTGCGTATTGATTCTTTCTGACTAATGTCTTGAACTACTATATTGTGATCTGAATCTATATCTGCTCCTGGGTACGCCTTACAATCCAGTGTCTGATTTCGGAATCTCTGTCCGACCATGATGTAACCTAATTGAAATATTCCCGTATCTCCCGGCCTTTTCCAAGTATACCTCCTCCTCTTGTGTTTCTTGAACAGGGTATTCGCTATTACTAGCTGAAACTTGTTACAGAACTCTATTAGTCTTTCTCCTCTTTCATTCCTTGTCCCAAGCCCATATTCTCCTGTAACCTTTTCTTCTACTCCTTCCCCTACAACTGCATTCCAGTCGCCCATGACTATTAGATTTTCGTCCCCCTTTACATACTGCATTACCCTTTCAGTATCCTCATACACTTTCTTTATCGGTTCATCGTCAGCTTGCGACGTCGGCATGTATACCTGAACTATCGTTATCGGTGTTGGTCTGCTGTCGATTCTGATTAGAACAACCCGGTCACTGAACTGTTCAAAGTAACACACCCTCTGCCCTACCTTCGTATTCATAACGAATCCTACACCTGTTATACCATTTTCTGCTGCTGTTGATATTACCCGTTACTCATCTGACCAGAAATCCTGGTCTTCCTTCCACTTCATTTCACTGACCCCTACTATATCTAGATTGAGCCTTTGCATTTCCCTTTCCAGATTTTCTAGTTTCCCTACCACGTTCAAGCTTCTGACATTCCACGCCCCGACTCGTAGAACGTTATCCTTTCGTTGATTATACAATCTTTTTCTCATGGGAACCTCCCCCTTGGCAGTCCCCTCCCGGAGATCCGAATGGGGGACTATTCCGGAATCTTTTGCCAGTGGAGAGATCATCATGACACTTCTTCAAATACAGGCCACACGTTACGTGTCTTTAATGCAGTGGTTTCCATTGCCTTCTGCATCCTCATGTCGTTGATCATTGCTGATTCTTCCGCCTTTAGGGGCAATTTCCAATCCCTAGGACAAGAGAGTGCCCTGAACCTCTATCCGCTCCTCCGCCCTCTTTGACAAGGCCGTTGGCAGAATGAGGCTGACTTCTTATGCCGGAAGTCTTCGGCCGCCAATGCTGATTATTTATCAAAATTTAAGCAGTGGCGGGGATCGAACCCGGGACCGAAGACGTTTTGATTACGAATCAAAGACGCTACCCCTAGACTACGGTCGCAACTCATTTCGTTGTAGGTGGTGACTTCAATTGTGTCTTAGCTCAAAAAGACCAGACACTGTATTACAATACCTGTCGTGAATTGCATGTGCTACGCCGGAATCTGGAGTTAAGCGACACCTGGGACATGATTCATAGCAATCGTGAGGGATATACTTTTTTTACCAGTCACTCGGCGAGCAGACTCGATGGAATATATGTTTCGGTTGGCCCACAGGATAAGGTGGTCGACGTGGAACGATGGCCTGCGGCATTTACTGATCGTCTGGCTTACATTTGTTCCATATCACTCACTAGGCAAAGTGTGTGGAGAAGCCGCGGGACATGGAAGCTCAATTCGTCACTTTTGGCGGACCCCGAATGTCGTCAGAGAGTCGAGGAGCAATGGGCCCCATGTCAACGCCGTCTACCAACATATACCTCCGTGCTTCAATGGTGGCTCGATTGTACTAAGCCGGCAATAGGAAGAGCTCTAATACAGTATGGTCGGGATAAGACAAGATGGCAAAAAAACACTCTTGATTATTACTACACCATGCTTCGTGAGCTGTCATTCCAGGTGCCGTCTGCAGAACACCACGCTGAAGATAAGTAGAGCCAAATGCATGTACTTGCATAAAGTTTTAACAAAGAACGACATTGACGTAGTCGCAATTCAGGAGACCCATACTGAAGATGACGAGCAGCTAAGATCAAGGGGCATAATGTCTGGCTATGACCTAATAGGCGCCACACACCACAGACATTATGGCACGGCAACATACGTCAGGAGAAATATCGAAGAAGTGGCTCTCGTATCAACATCTACCACAAACGAGATTCACGAAGTCATTATAAAAGTGGGTGAAGTCACAATAAATAATATATACAAGCCTCCAGGGCAATCGTGGCCCCCACAAGCCCTTCAAATCCTGCCTCACCCAGCAATATACGTGGGTGACTTTAATAGCCACCATGAACTGTGGAAATATCGAATATCTGACCAAAACGGCGAAGACCTGGTGAAATGGACAGAAGATCATAATACTCAACTAATCTTTGACGCCAAAGACCGAGGTACATTTAAATCAGCCGCTTGGCTAACTGAGACCTGCCCTGACCTCAGTTTTGTTACAACTGACAAGAACAACAAACCCCTGCCGGTCTCTCGCAGGGTACTTGAAGATTTCCCCCACTCTCAGCATCGTCCAGTGCTCTTAGAAATAGGTCTTACTATTCCCCTGATATCCTCTTATCCTCGTCCTAGATGGAACTTTGGGAGGGCAGATTGGGCTGCTTTCTCGGAGAAACTTGATAAATGCCTTGGATGGATACCCCTAACGTATAAGAACTACGAAAGATTTGTTGGAGCCGTCATCAGCTCAGCTAAAGTTAGTATGCCCAGAGGATTCAGAAACGAATATGTGCCAGGATGGAGCGAGGAAAGTGAACGGCTTTATAGACAGTTTCTGGACAATGGGGATAAAGAAATTGCAGACGATCTATTACATAGCCTAGACGCGGCCAGGCGTGCTAAGTGGATGGAGACCGTTGAACAAATGGATTTTACAAGATCAAGCAGAAGGGCGTGGTCTTTGCTTCGGAGACTTGGAGGTGGAGGTAAAAATCTGCGAATGACCAGCGCTATGTCCCCAAATACAGTTGCGGTTCACATCAGCAAGACGTCCAGGGCCCCAAAGGAACGAACCCATACTATAAAAATAAAAAGGAGCTTAAAGAGCTAAAAATCGACAGCAGAGAACAATACATCTTATTCCCAACCCTTTTCAGTCGAAGAGTTAAATATGGCCCTGAACGATATAAAACCAGGAAAGGCCCCAGGGTTTGATGGGATTCACCCAGAATTTCTGCTCCATTGTGGTAAATTTGGAAGATTATGGCTTGCGCGATTCTTCTCTAACGTGTTGCAAACTGGAAAAATTCTGCACACTCTCAAAAAGGCTAAAATTGTTGCCATATTAAAACCGGGCAAACCTCAGAGCTACCGCCCAATCGCCTTACTCAGCATGATCTATACTGGAGAACCTTATGTACAACAGAATGAGCGAAGTCATCCCGGAGGCTGTACCGGTAGAACAGGCGGGCTTCCGGCTGAAAAGAAGCTGCACGGATCAGGTCCTCGCTCTAACAACCTACATCGAGGCGGGCTTCCAAAGACAGCAAGAAACATCAGTGGTATTTGTTGACCTGACGGCGGCGTTCGACACCGTCTGGAGACAGGGCCTGATTTATATGCTCCTCCGCATCGTGCCATGTCTAAAAACGGTTAACCTTATCAACGAAATGCTCTGCAATAGACCATTCCAGGTTGTCATCGGTAACAACAGAAGTAAATTCATGAAACTTAATAATGGCCTGCCCCAAGGTTCAGTACTGGCTCCACTGCTTTTCAGCATGTATATAGCCGATATGCCTAGGACGAGATCCAAAATGTTCGGATATGCGGACGACTGGGCCTTTGCCACACAACACCGAGTGATGGAGGAAACTGAGATCACACTATCCAGCGATTTGACCACTCTAGGAAAATACTTCCGTGACTGGAGGCTCCAACCCAGCCCATCCAAGACAGAGGCCACTTGTTTCCAGCTGAATAACAAATTAGCAAACAAAGAGCTCAAGATCCGCTTTGATGGCGGCATTCTTCCATATAATAGAACACCAAAGTGTCTGGGCGTGACACTCGATAGAACATTGAGCTATAAACAACACCTTGTAAACACTGCTGAAAAAGTCAGAACTAGAAACAACATTGTCCAAAAGCTTTGTGGCACTAGTTGGGGGTCCAATGCCTCCGTTCTGCGTAGCTCTGCACTAGGACTTGTCTATTCTGCAGCAGAGTACTGTTCCCCAATACGGTTAAATAGTGCTCACATCAAGAAGGTGGATGCAGTCTCGAACCAAACGATGAGGATTATCTCTGGAACGATCAGGTCAACTCCTGTCCAATGGCTGCCTGTATTGAGCTATATCCCGCCGCCACATTTGCGCAGAGAACACGCACTTGTCAGGGAGTGTCGAAAAATCCAAAATAGCCCAGATCTTCCTATCCACACCCTGAGTAAAGGAATTGAGCAAAATAGATTGAAATCCAGACACCCCCCTCTCGCAAGTGCCAAAGATCTGGTAAAGAACGCTTTTATTCTTGAGGACCGCTGGAGAGAAGAATGGGAGGAAAAGACACCGCCTCAGGTTAACACCTTATTGGGAACATCTAACAGACCTCGGGGCTTTGACTTGCCCCGCAAAATCTGCTCTACCCTTAACAGGATCAGGACGAGCCACGGCCGTTGTGCGGACTCCTTGTACAAATGGAGCATAGTGCCATCACCACAGTGAGACTGCGGCGCTGACAGGCAGACAATTCACCATATCGTGGTAGAATGCCCTCTGAGGGCCTACCCTGGGCCAACAAGGGACTTCATGGATGCGACTAACAGTGCAATCGATTATATTTCTAACCTAGATGTTTGTTTGTGATATTGTAACTGTTTTGTGTGTTATGTACTTTTAGATTTTTCATACGTGATTTGTACTTGCCATACGCTAAATAAAATAACTATGCTAAACTCCGACTATAAAATCTTTGCTCGACTCCTAGAGTCTCGTCTCAAGCTGGCGATATCCAGGACAATATCCCCTGATCAAGCTTGCCTAGGGGTGCGAAGCTACATCTCCTCGGCGTTAAGTGAACACCGTGACGTTATCGCCCTTGCGGAAACGTGTAAAATGAGAGCAGCGATGATATCTGTGGACTTCGATCGTGCGTTCGACAGGATAAACCATGACTTCTTGGCGTTAGTCATGAGCCGCATGGCGATTCCACCTGTTTTCATCGGCATCGTTATGAGGCTAATACTAGGGGCGACACCTACGGTGATTGTAAACGGTCGGGAAGCGGGCTCGATTCGCATTGACGGCTCAGTCCGACAAGGGTGCCCACTCTCCATGATGCTGTTTGCGATAGCACTTGAGTCGCTGATGTGTGTTATGAGGCGCTCACTTACTGGGATAGCGCTTAATGAAAACTCTTTCATTTGTCGCGCATATGCGGACGATCTGCCCCTTCTTGTCAGATCTGGACATGAAGTGCGTCAGGCTGTTGAACATCTAGACTCCTACGGGACGGCGGCAGGCAGTGTCGTTAACATGACGAAATCAAAAATTATGGACATTGGACGGGATCTGGAAGACGTACCGGGACCGTTTCAGACGGTGGAATCGCTGACATGTCTGGGGATCACATTTACCCGTTCACTACGGCGGTCAGCGGCGGCGAGTTCTCGGCGGCTTCTGCAGAATGTTCGTCTGACGATACGCAACAACTCACTGAGAGCCTTTGACATGATCTAACGAGTGGCATACCCTAACGTTCACATAGTGTCAAAACTGCCCCATTTAGCGCAGATCCTACCAATACCGAAGGGTACTGCAGACCGCCTCATGGCTGTCTTTGGTTACTATGTTAGTACTGGGATGTTATTTAAGATCAAATATGACAGGTTAACGCTACAGTTCCGGAACGGTGGCCTCAACCTCACAAACGTGCGGAACAAAGCTTTGGCGCTTTACATGCGTGCGATGATACGAAACTGGCAACAAAGAAAGCTTACCAAAACGTCATCTCTGATAGAAGTACTTGTTCCGCCTTCGTACGAACCCCCGATAGCGGTGGGCAACATTTCGTTTTCTCTTGCATACATTGCCTCATTTCTTGTTGATTACAGTTATGTTCGTCTGCAAGTACCTTCGACGAGAATACCCACGACTCGGGAGATCTATAGGTGCTTGATGGATCATCATGGCCGCAACATATTGGAATTCTAATACCCGTCGAGAACGTGGAACCACATTTGGTATGCCGTGCATACTCCATTGCTGTCAACAGCAGCGAGATCGATGTGGTATATTCTTATAAACCGTAAACTCGTGACCAGTAGATTACATACAATTCATTTGGTCGATTCTCCTCTTTGCACAAACTGTGGACTGTTAGCAACGGAAGAACATGGTTTAGTGTGTGGCGCAGCGAGGGACGTCTGGATGCTGACGCGTCGAATACTAGCCTTCCTTCGGCGCACTAACTACACAGAAATCACATAGGATGTACTTTTTCTACCGGACAAGACCTTTTTTCCCAAACAAAAGACGTATGCGGTCAGTTGGATAGCTGGACATGCCACGAAATACACTCCTGGAAATTGAAATAAGAACACCGTGAATTCATTGTCCCAAGACGGGGAAACTTTATTGACACATTTCTGGGGTCAGATACATCACATGATCACACTGACAGAACCACAGGCACATAGACACAGGCAACAGAGCATGCACAATGTCGACACTAGTACAGTGTATATCCACCTTTCGCAGCAATGTAGGCTGCTATTCTCCCATGGAGACGATCGTAGAGATGCTGGATGTAGTCCTGTGGAACGGCTTGCCATGCCATTTCCACCTGGCGCCTCAGTTGGACCAGCGTTCGTGCTGGACGTGCAGACCGCGTGAGACGACGCTTCATCCAGTCCCAAACATGCTCAATGGGGGACAGATCCGGAGATCTTGCTGGCCAGGGTAGTTGACTTACACCTTCTAGAGCACGTTGGGTGGCACGGGATACATGCGGACGTGCATTGTCCTATTGGAACAGCAAGTTCCCTTGCCGGTCTAGAAATGGTAGAACGATGGGTTCGATGACGGTTTGGATGTACCGTGCACTATTCAGTGTCCCCTCGACGATCACCAGTGGTGTACGGCCAGTGTAGGAGATCGCTCCCCACACCATGATGCCGGGTGTTGGCCCCGTGTGCCTCGGTCATATGCAGTCCTGATTGTGGCGCTCACCTGCACGGCGCCAAACACGCATACGACCATCATTGGCACCAAGGCAGAAGCGACTCTCATCGCTGAAGACGACACGTCTCCATTCGTCCCTCCATTCACGCCTGTCGCGACACCACTGGAGGCGGGCTGCACGATGTTGGGGCGTGAGCGGAAGACGGCCTACCGGTGTGCGGGACCGTAGCCCAGCTTCATGGAGACGGTTGCGAATGGTCCTCGCCGATACCCCAGGAGCAACAGTGTCCCTAATTTGCTGGGAAGTGGCGGTGCGGTCCCCTACGGCACTGCGTAGGATCCTACGGTCTTGGCGTGCATCCGTGCGTCGCTGCGGTCCGGTCCCAGGTCGACGGGCACGTGCACCTTCCGCCGACCACTGGCGACAACACCGATGTACTGTGGAGACCTCACGCCCCACGTGTTGAGCAATTCGGCGGTACGTCCACCCGGCCTCCCGCATGCCCACTATACGCCCTCGCTCAAAGTCCGTCAACTGCACATACGGTTCACGTCCACGCTGTCGCGGCATGCTACCAGTGTTAAAGACTGCGATGGAGCTCCGTATGCCACGGCAAACTGGCTGACACTGACGGCGGCGGTGCACAAATGCTGCGCAGCTAGCGCCATTCGACGGCCAACACCGCGGTTCCTGGTGTGTCCGCTGTGCCGTGCGTGTGATCATTGCTTGTACAGCCCTCTCGCAGTGTCCGGAGCAAGTATGGTGGGTCTGACACACCGGTGTCAATGTGTTCTTTTTTCCATTTCCAGGAGTGTATTTGTATTCGTACGATATTAATTCCGTGATGGATTATTGGATGTATTTACAAGAACAACACGAGCTCATACGGAGTCGTACGAAATACAGGATTTACTTTTTCAATTTTTTAGGAAATGTTTTTCACAATCCGCCCGACAGCTGGGGCGTCCGAGAAATGAGAAGACTCCTGCAGCAGAACGACTAGAGATAGCATTGAGAGGTTCAATTATATTGGCATATAGCACACTGAGAAGAACACTGGCCCCTACCTGTTGGCGCCAGTTATGACTGGATTATGTTAACGTGAAAAAAAAAAAACGATGGTTAACACCGAAACCGCCTCAGATGATGGACAATGGTCCTTCGAATGGTCGACGCAGGAGAAATAGATGCAGAAATGGTCAAGATTATATGGCTTTCTACCAGATTTATCATGCGACATCGCGTGCTGCAAGGTTTGTGTTACAGATGATAACTTCATTTTCACTCCCGCTTGTGACTGGATTGTCATTTACTTTATTCAAGTAAAAAAAAAAAGGCGGCCTTTACGTTGATTTGTTGTTGGACCATAAAGAGGAGGAACCGCGTTTTTATTTTTATTTTATTTTTTATTAAAAAAGTTGGTAGAGCACCTTAAAAATAAAAAATAAAAAACAAAAAAACAAAAAAGTGGTCAGCGCGACAGACTGTCAATCCTAAGAGCCCGGGTTCGATTCCCGGCTGGTCGGAGATTTTTCCCCACTCAGGGACTGGGTGTTGTGTTGTCCTAATCATCATCATTTCATCCCCATCGACGCGCAAGTCGCCGACGTGGCGTCAGATCGAAAGACTTGGACCAGGCGAGCGGTCTACCCGACGGGAGGCCCTCGTCACACGCAGTTTATTACATTACTTTTAGTAAAGATATTACAGAGGCCATAATGGGAACCACTGAAGTCATTAGGGCCACATACTCTATTACAGAGAATCCACGAACGAAGTATCCATCAACAACAGCAATATAGCCTTCGCCAACGGTGTGGCTTAATGTGTGCACTCCGATTTCCATTGATGCTCAGGTTTAGTCTCTGCAGAAAAGCAATATGGCAGAGCTGTATAGTTTTAGGTGAAGGTGTTGGAAAAACGGAAAGTCCTCTCACACTCAGAGTGTCATTGTACGAGCTTCCATGCCAAAACCTACATCATTGACATTCTCCAGTGTGACTATTTGGTTAATGGAAATGGATCAGTCATGGCTAATTTGGGTTGGAATTAAGACCCAAAATTTACTTGTTCAATATCTACAACTGTACCCCACATCTTGCAGTCTCCCAGTATAGTTAAGTAACACGTATCTGATATGCTGATTCTCCTCCTTTTGGAAACTATTTCTGCTACCCGAGGCCAACATACGACCATACCACAAATAACAGCACACATGTCTTCAAGGATTAAATTGTTTTGAAAGCTGGAATTGGAAATTACTGTAATTTTATTTGCACGTTGTCACCGATTTGCAAATAGAACTACGTCAAAGCAGTTGACGAGCCTCACGAGTTGGCGGGAGACAGTTTATGCGATAAAACGTAATGAACCCAACTGCTCTAGATCCTGCGGGCCTGGAGTTTGATCCATTATAAAGTATATCATACTTATCACTGAAGTATACGTGCAATTTAGTACCTCATAAATAATAGCCAACAGGGAACGGCCTTGCCGCAGTGGCTACATCGGTTCCCGTGAGATCACCGAAGTTAAGCGCTGTCGAGCGTGGTCGGCACTTGGATGGGTGATCATCCAGGTCGCCATGCGCTGTTGCTATTTTTCAGGGTGCACTCAGCCTCGTGATCCCAACTGAGGAGCTACTCGACGGAATAGTAGCGGCTTCGGCCAAGAATACCATCATAACGACCGGGAGAGCGGTGTGCTGACCTCACGCCCCTCCTATCCGCATCCTCCTCTGAGGATGACACGGCGGTCGGATGGTCCCGGTAGTGCCTGAAGACGGAGTGCTTTATAAATAATAACCAACGCCTCGTTTTTCATAGCCGACTATAACTCTTTCTCGTAGGATCTGGTTAACTTTACTAATAAACCTATTGTGATGCTGGCAGTGTTTGGCCAGCATATGGAATAAGCAGAAGCTTAAATAATAAACAGCACTACAACTTAAACCAATTGCAAGGATAGTAGCTAGAAATTTTCTTACTATCATTTCGTAATTTGTAATCCTATTGGGACGATTTATTCAGCATTGGAATATGAGGTTTTAGTGACTTACAAAATCAATTACTTGATGACATCGCCCTCCTTGTGTGACAAATCTGAGTCGATGTCATTTTGTGAACTATCCATTACTAGTGCAATGCTTTTGCCTAATGTTAAATTTGCTGGACATGGAATTGATTTGTTACACTGTTTACTTAGATGAAACTTTCCTGGCACGCCAAAGACCATTCTGAAATGTGACCTTACTTTTTCAAGATTTTTTCGGAGTAGGCTTCGTTACTATTTTTTCGTGCAAATAGTTTGATCATTAGAGTGTCCCGTGTTGGAGCTGTTTAAAATATACTGCCAAGTAATATTAAATACACGTTACATCAGCAAGCTACATGATTTACTGCGTTCACTTACCAGTTGTTGAGCAAGTGTGCATGCCGAGTAATTATATATACATGTGCACTTGTGCACTAATTGGTAACTGAAGTAGCACATCATGTCACTTGTCGACGAAACATGTGGGTGGTTTAGAGACCGGCTTTGTGGTCTTCCACATGCCTTTGGAACGGTAAGCAGATCATTGTCCCGAAATTCCTTGGCAACCCGACATCACGTCTGCACTGTAACATACGTTTCCTCTTTGGAGGTACTCGTACCCTGAATGTAGCAATGTGCTGCTCCGACTGAAGCTAGTTAGAACAAACAATCAAACACATTTCGGAATAACAATTCTCTCTATGTATAGTTCTAGTCACTAGCTGGTTTCGAAAATTGTGTACATATGCTAACAATAGACACTAGGATAACTCCTTTTACCTAGTCCGCTCACACTCATATTGCTTTCTATGTTGTCCCACTGAGCTTCTAAGTTCGGCTAGTCCATGAAACGCTGATAGTAAACAAAATTCAGTAGTCCAGCCTGCAACATTGTCAACCAGCTTGTAGCACTAGGATTTTGGGATTCTGGGAAATTTTGCACAACTACGCAATCTCTACACCATGTACATTTGATCTGCCTAAAACTATAGAAAAATTTTTGGGTTTTGTAATTGTTCATAACTGAGAACTATTCTCTTTAAATCAATACCCATCTTCGTCAACACATCACTCATCATCAATATATTCGTCATGTCCTCATTATTATGTCATAAAACTGCTGTTTAGAGAACAAAGACAAGGATTCGGACAAGGATTAAAAATCCTTTACAAGAATAACTTGCGATACAGCCCATATTGTCGTTTTATCAATCATGACACTTAAATATCGCCCAAACCTTAAACTTAACCTCTCTTCACAGAGAGGAATGTCCGGCTGATTGTGTTCCGTCTGCTATTTGGTACCTAACGTTTTTGATTAGCCACGAGCCAGTCACATGACAGTTGCCAGAATATCATTTCTTAACTTCGATAGAAAACATCTCCGATGTGTGACATTCCAGTATTGATTAAATAATCCAAATAGGAGACACAGCCGGCCCGTATGGCCGAGCGGTTCTAGGCGTTACAGTCTGGAGCCGCGTTACCGCTACGGTGGCACGTTCGAATCCTGCCTCGGGCATGGCTGTGTGTGATGTCCTTAGGTTAGTTAGGTTTTAGTAGTTCTAAGTTCTTGGGGACTGATGACCTCAGATGTTAAGTCCCGTAGTGCTCAGAGCCATTTGAACCATTTTTTTTTTCAGGAGCTACTAACTACTAAATGGCATGAAGAAGATCTGTAGTTATTATCTTTATAATTGGTTTCATTTTGGAAAATAGATCATCAATTATTCCTGTGCTTAATCCATATGCCACCTAAATATTGCTGGCATCAGAGTAGGTTTGTTTGAAATTTGATGAGACCTTGCACGACTGTTTTGGTCTATACAGTATTCTTTCGTGACACATGAATGCGTTGACGACAGTATAATATCACTGCTCAAAAGGAGTTGATGAAATTTTGGGGAATGATGAAAGTTACGGGAATGTGTGGCTCATCTGTTAAGGGGGCTGTATATAGAATGTTACTGCGACCTGTTCTTGAGTACTACTCGAATGTTCGGCATCCGTACCATGTCGGATTAAAGGAAAACATCGCAGCAATTCAGAGGCGGGCTCATATATTTCTTAACGGAAGTTTCGAACAACAGGCAAGTGTTACGGAGATGCTTGGGGAACTCAAATGGGAATACCTGGAGTGGAGGCGACGCTCTTTTCAAGGGACACTGCTGTGAAAATATACAGATCGGCATTTGAAGCTGACTGCAGAACGATACTACTGCCCCCAACATTAGTACATTTCGCGCAAGGAAAACGAAGATACGGAAAATCAGGGATCGTAATGAGGTCTAAAGACTGTCGTTTTTCCCTCGCTCTATTTGCGAGTAGAACAGCAAGGGAAATGATCAGTAGTGGGACAGGTTACCCTCCGATACTCACGGTACGGTAGCTCCTAGAGTATGTTTGTAGAACTATATCCAGGATAACAACAACGACAGAGACATTAGCTAATATTAAATAAATGTTATTGAACTCCTACATCGGCGACTATGAGCTGTGATGTGATCCCGTTCCTTATAAACGATACTTTAGTTTCGGTGTGGCATTAACCTGTTGTTCATCCTTTCACTGATACACGATTTACAGCAGGATATTCAGATATTTTCACTCATGCAAAGCTTATCTCCCAGAAGCATTTGTCCACACCGAGTATGAGATGCAAGCAGAGAGGGAAAGAGAGAGACTCAGATGGTTCAAATGGCTGTGAGCACTATAGGACTTAACATTTGAGGTCATCAGTCTCCTAGACTTAGAACTACTAAAACCTAACGAACCTAAGGGCATCACACACATCCGTGCCCGAGGCAGGATTCAAACCCGCGACCGTAGCAGCAGCATGGCCCCTGAATGAAGGGCCTAGAACCGCTCGGCCACAGCGGCCGGCGAAATAGAGAGGAAATAATGTTTTATACGCCGACAAGTGGCGTGGAGTGAATGGAGCCTGATCCACCTCTTTCGCTGCACCTACCACTTCTCCCCATTCCGGGCAGGTGTTCGGTTTCGCCGTAACGTTGTCTTTCCTACAACGTATCCGGGCTCCACTGACCCATTCTCTTCTCATCTCTCTCTCCCTCCCTCTCTCTCTCTCTTACTTTCTCTCTCTCTCTATCACACACACACACACACACACACACACACTACCGCCTCCTCTCTCCCGAAGCAGAGTGGCCGGCGATTGTCTTGGCACCCTCTCCGTCCTTTGTGGCCGCTCGATTACCACCCCCACTTTCAACCACCCCCTGTCGGCCCTATCAGGGCGCCCTTTTCTCATTATGCTGCGCGAAAGCGCAGACACCCCTCCACCCACCACTCTTTCCCCCCCACACGGCTTTGCTGGCCATGTTACACTCTGCCTCGGACACCAAGGCTTTCACCTTTGTTAAACAATCATCCACGTAAAGACCAAATAACCTGTTCCAAAACTGTTTCGCACCACCACCGCATCTGCGAAAGTGTTTCGGCTTTGATACATGACGAGCAGGAATTGAAAAGGTAAACAATATGTTCCTCAACTGTTGAAAAAAAACAAAAACCTAATATAAAGGCTATGTGTTCAAAGGTGCTTATCTGGGTACATGTGTAAAATCAAAATCTACTGCTAGGTAACAGTTTTAATTCATTTCATTACACGATATTTGCATCATCCTTGAAATGATTTCCAGTCGATGATCGAAACATTGGTGATCAGGCCTTTCTCACTCACGGATGGTGGCTATCCCAAGGTTCACAAGGCCGTCAGAAGGATTTCTACGATAAATTGAAAATGGTCCCAAACATCCCATTCAATTCTTGAATCGTGGAGGAAGTCTATGAGTTCCCTACCAGTCACTCCTGTTACAATTCGTCAGAAGTTTAGGCATCAGAGTGAATAATAGCGGTTCTCACATCTGTAGATAGCATATACACTGTTAAGCACGAACGTGTGTCTTAACACATACAATCACATTAGATTACTTGTCCAAAATACGTACGGGGCGGTTATAATTAAGTGCAGCTGCTCGTAGGGGTCCAGTATAGGCTGCAACTATCGTATGGCAGCGAAACTTCGTATATTGTAACGCGTTAATGCGGAAACGATTTACGCTGGTAAAAAGTTAGTTCCAGTGTTGGCCAGCAGGTGTAAATCTGGCGCTGTGAATGCAGGAAGGTCGTATGGAAATGTTTCCATATGTACTGGATTAGGAACGGGAGGTGGACAGCGTAGGTCAAATAAGCGACAAAGCCATAGTGTTCTTTTTATTATTTACCACCCCTCACACAATTTGTTCAATATGAGCACCAGAGACGTCGACGAGATACTGTACAGAAACAGATATTCACCTGGTGGACAAATTCGGAACTATTTTTTTGTTCGTCGTGATCGGTTCCGCAATAACGCATTAGAAGCTGCGTTTTAATTAGAAGTGCTGTTAGGATAGAAAGGTCCAATCGGTCCCAAACTGTAAACCACAGTTGCATTCAAAAGTGTTTTATTTGCAACAATTAGCTACACCTTCCACATACTTCTCTACACAGTCACCGGCCGCTGTGGCCGAGCGGTTCTAGAAGCTCCAGTCTGGAACCGCGCGACCGCTACGGTAGCAGGTTCGAATCCTGCCTCGGGCATGGATGTGTGTGATGCCCATAGGTTAGGACTGATGACCTCAGATGTTAAGTCCCATAGTGCATAGAGCCATTTGAATCTCTACACAGTCGCCGCTCCGGATGGTACATCTGTCGTAACGTTGTCCCAAGTTTCCAACACCGTCGTCATGGAAGGCAGCCGCCTCTGCTGCCTGCCAATTCTGTATGCTGGTGTGCAGCTTGTTGTCTACGCCAAAATGTTGTCTTCATAGCCGGCGGTTCATGTGAATAGAGATGAAAGTTAGAGGTAGTCTATGATGGGTGATGGAACACTGCCTATTGAAAACGCTGCAGGGGCGTCTCATGTCCCCTACAGTGTACGGCTGACAATTGTCACGAGGAAGGATGCTTGACAGTTACTTTGTGTGAGCTACATGAAATCAGGCGGAATCTCTCACAGCCACTCATACTTAGTGGGAGAAAATGTTTGGCAGGCATCGTGATGTGCTCTCTGTGCGCTCAGAACTGAAAAGAGCGACTTACGTGATATACGAGCAAAGTAGAGACACTGTCCTACATATCTACACAGAGCTTCATCGGATTTTTACTGTGGTTTACATTTCGCTATCTATCAGACTTTGCTTTCCGAATAGCCTTTGTATTACCGGAGGGTATTATTAATGGCGGAAAAGCTTTAAAGCATGGTGTTTAGCTGTAATATTATTCTGGTCTGCCTTGAAAGAAAAAATTATCTTGTCCTCATACAGTGAAGATATGAAAATTCTGCCTTTTTTTCTTTGGGTGCTCCATTATTTAGCGTATGACATTATTGGCCCTCTCAAAATTGGTTGAAAGAGAGATCAGTATGCAGGTCAAATCACTTACTGCTGCAGAACTTTGTAGCAAATCTACGTTTGTTCAACAATCGCCGTATGGATTTTATTAGCGCGAACTACTACATAAGAATTTCGATAAAGTCCAGTAAAACTCGACAAAACCTTAAATATTAGTGCACATTAATATTTGACAAGTAATCGAAAATCATGGGTGAAAGGGATCCCTTTTGAATATCAAATACTCATAAAGTTTATTGGTTATGATGCACCTCAACTTCGTCTGCTACTTGAATCTATTTGAGTGTTGCTAATTTATGTAGAACTTCGCTGCGTATCAGGAAGACTCAAATGCAGAAAAGAAAATTGTTCTCTATGGTCCGTTTCAGAAATTGCTGTGAAAGACATTTATCGATTTTCTTCATTGTCCAGACAACTAGCGATAGAAAGAAAACAATATCCATGAATGGTCAATTTGTACGCTAGCAATTACGATCATGCAGGTACAATAATGGGGTTGTTACGGCGCCACACACTTGAAGCTGACGTCCACCGTGTCATGTGTCCCATGCACTATCTTCTTGCGTAAGTGTTTAGATAAAGAGTTCCAGCTTGTGTCAAATGGTTCAAATGGCTCTGAGCACTATGGGACTAAACTTCTGAGGACATCAGTCCCCTAGAACTTAGAACTACTTAAACCTAACTAACCTAAGCACATCACACACATCCATGCCCGAGGCAGGATTCGAACCTGCGACCGCAGCGGTCGCGCGGTTCCAGACTGTAGCGCCTAGAACCGCGGGCCACCCTGGCCAGCTCCAGCTTGTGTCATTTTCGGTCATACCATTCTGAATATAGTTAAAAGTATAAAGGATTCACATTTCATTCTTAAGTCTACTCGTTAATGTGATATTTTCTTTTATTCTGTTTTTATACCGGTTTTATTTCTGTCATGTAGCTTTCGATTCGCTACCAACCCTGTTCGTAAAGCTATCTGAGTAATCGCTGTGAGAATAAAAGATTGGAAACCGACCAAAAAAGTAAAATATATTCTCAGTTATGTGTTGGTAAATGTGCCAACACCTTGTAGATAGAGGAGGCCGAAATCTAACGCAGACGGGCGTGAATTCTGGAACAGGATAAGTAGTGAATTCACATAAGAAAAGTATGCAGCTCCTCGAATACTTATCTTTTATTTATCCTTGTTGTGAATACAGCATTCTGGATGAGACATTTCATACGATAACTATCAAACTATGTAAGGCTAATGGCGCCTTGCTAGGTCGTAGCCATGGACTTAGCTGAAGGCTATTCTAACAGTCTCTCGGCAAATGAGAGAAAGGCTTCGTAAGTGTAGTCGCTAGCAAAGTCGTCGTACAACTGGGGCGAGTGCTATATCGTATCTCGAGACCCGCCTTGTGGTGGCGCTCGGTCTGCGATCACACAGTGGCGACACGCGGGTCCGACATGTAGTAAATGGACCGCGGCCGATCTACCACCTAGCAAGTGTGGTGTCTGGCGGTGACACCACACTCAGCATTTTCGTGAAGAAGATACGGTTCGAAAATCAGTTTGTCCACTCCGTATTCAAGAGCATATTGGACTACGAAAGCATCCTTTTCAAATCTGTTAACTCTCACCTTGGTTATTGGAAAGATATAACAAATTGGAAATTACACTGTCGAGGCAAAATGTGTCATATTACTGCATCAAATATCTGATTAAGACAAGAAAAACGTCGGAAATTGTTTCCTGACACTGTGTTATTCACGAAAACACTGTAACATTTTCTATTTAAAACAACTGTTACATACACACGACAGAAATTTAAAAGAAAAAGAATGAATTGTAACTATTAGTCTGGTAATGTTTTTGGACATGTAACACGAAAGCATCCACTTCAGAGCAACGTACAGTGCCACGTCCCTTTATTATACCTCAGTCGCAACACTTGAAAATAATATATCTCACCATTAATCTACTTTAGGATTATTTCCAAGGTAATTAGAATGAGTACTATTCAGCACCATGTAGTTTACAGCCGTTTCCGATCTTTGAAACCCCGCAATATTCTTCCGTAAATGCACGTCATCGATGTATTACAAAACCGAAGATACACATTTAACACAAAATAAAATAACCTTTTCATATGAATCCAAGCAGTTGATTAAAATTTCGTAACAGCCACAACTGAAATAATCTTTTATCCATTTGGCATTGTTCCTATTTTGGAGCGATGTGGATTAATACGAAAACAGAAATAAAAAACTTCAGGCAATTACGATCGTTATTTTAGGGCATTTTTATTCTAAATCAGTGCTCTACAAAAGAGATACTAGCTCTCTGAAGATTTTTACTTGTGTTTTCATGAGATAGTCTTCTGCTGGATTAGGAATTCCGCCTTATGGAAGACACCTTTGGAGTTTTGTTTTGCCCAGACATGTTTCAGCATGTTCTGCGCTATCTTCAGTGGGTTACTTCATTTCATTTCGGTAAAATTTTCATCACATATTAATGTTTAGAAAAAACATTTGGCACAAAATATTTACATTTGTGAATGAATTGACTGTTGTCAAATATTATACATGGTTTGTTTACAGTTCAGAGTTGAGATATGTATTACTAGGCTGATGCATCATATGTTGTTTACTCCACTCTGTCTAAGGATTTGGTTTTATAGCTTACTTGGAAAAAGAATGGATGTATACGTTAGTTTACATACCTGACATGAAGCTATTGAATGTTCATGTTGATAGCTGTGACTCTGCTACACAATCTGCAACTTTTCATCTGCAAACAACAAAACGTAATTTTTTTTTTGTTATGCATTTTCGCATCAAAACGAAAATGTAAATCGTTATTTTGAGTGTTACTTACGGCTTTGATGTTGTGGTGTTTGTTTCTTTTGTTTGTGCTGTGGTAACTCGTTAATTTCTACCACTTTTATCGTTTCACAGACATTTTCTACACAAATCCAAGTATTTTCTTCGTAGTTCTTTAAGAGATTTAGAACACAGCCATCACAAAAGTCATAATCAACGTAAGATTCAGTTACGTAAGAGTAACTGTAACCAACATGGCATTTGCAGCACAGAAGACAAACATGCCACGGAACAAATGAATACTACACAGCCACAGCAAAACGTTAGAAAAATCGCAGGAAATGCCTGTAACACAACAAAAGTGGTAGATATCAGCGTGTTACTGCAACACAAATAAAAGTGACAACCACAGCAACATCAGAGCCGTAAGTAACTTGCAAAGTAATGCGACCCATAGTCTTTTTCGTTCGAAAATGCATAACAAACCAAAATAAAAATTACGTTTTGCTGTTTGCAGATCAAAAGTTACAGACTGTGTAGCAGATATACTACCAATATTAACATTCAAAAGCTTCATGTAAGGTATTTAGAGTAATGCATACACCCTTTTTTTCCAAATAAAGCTATAAAACCATAAATTTAGACATATTGTAATAAACGCACACAATGCATCAGGCCAGTAAAGCCTATCTCAACTGTGAACCGTAAACAAACCACGTATAATATTTGACAACAGTCACTTCTTTCACTAACGTAAATACTTTGTACCAAATGTTATCTCTAAACGTTAACACGTAATAACAGTTTTTCTGGAAGGAAATAAAGTAACCCACTGAAGAGAGCACAAAAAGTACCGAAACATGTCAGGATGGAACAAAACGCCAAAGATGTCTTGTGTAAGGGGGAATTCCTCATCCGCTTCTCTTAGCATTCAGTGAATGTCTGTTATTTTTCGTAAACATTACTTCCACCAACGATGTCAATAGGCAGGCCAAGCCCACGTAAATGATAAGTTATTGAACTCTTTCCATCATTCGAGAGCGGCCAAGAACAGACTGAATACATTTTTAAATAATAGTAGTTTTAGTAGTGGTAGCTATATTCATCCGTAGATCTCTTTTTACAAGGATATAGGACATGTCAAAATATTTACAAGTTTAGACCAATTAAAAATAAGCTAATTCGTATACATATATGTTTATAGACTTCTAGTTAGAGACAATAATTAGATTTTACTCCTGGTATACCACACTTTTTTTTGCAAATAACTTATTAAATAACGTAATGCCACACTGTTCACTCATATCTCACTATCAGTCTCTACACACACTATACACACATTGTTCCACAACACTTCACTCACTACACACACACACACACACACACACACACACACACTGGTGATCTCTGGGTCATTTTCTGTACCGCAATTTCCCATTTGCTATCCTGAAAAACTGAGTGAGCACCCTTTCATAATGAATGAGATGTAGAGCTCAGAAAGAGGAAGAGATGTTGTGCTATGCATAGCTTGAAGAGAGAGTGTTTCTGTAAAGGAAAAAAGAAAGAAAAAACCATAAAGTGAAGGTGTTATGTGGAATGTTGGATGTTTTATAGTCATTATTATTATCAAACCCCTGCTCTGTTTTATCTAAGCAATCCTTCAATTTATAACATGTATTGCACAACAGGTATTTTTAGCTGCCTTTTCAAATAAGTGTATTTTTGCAGTTTCTTTAATCTCTTTTGATAATTTGTTGTACAGTTTCATTCCTTGGTAGAAAATGTTATTTTGACTTTTATGTTCATTATTTTTCTTGTTAAATGTAAGTTGAATCTGTCTCTTGTTGCATGGTCATAGACAGAGCTGTTCGTGCAGTAATTACCATTGTTATTTTATATGTGTACAATTCACTGGTTCAAATGGCTCTGAGCACTATGGGACTTAACTTCTGAGGTCATCAGTCCCCTAGAACTTAGAACTACTTAAACCTAACTAACCTAAGGACATCACACACATCCATACCCGATGCAGGATTCGAACCTGTGACCGTAGTGGTCACGTGGTTCCAGACTGTAGCGCCTAGAACCGCTCGGCCACTCCGACCGGCAACTGACTGGTAATTGTATTCACTTGGAGGAGTTAAAATCCGCAGTGTTTTGAACAGTTCTTTAGAATGAGCTTGGCTTGTATTTTTGGTTATTATTCTTACGTTACATTCAGTGTTTATTCAGTTATCTCATTGTAAGATCGGAATCGTCACAGGAGATGTGGTATAGTTTCAGGCATCTTGTGGAGGGCAGTGATATTGCATCCGGTGACGCGATAGCCTCGTGCTTTGTGAAACATCGCCATCTGTATTCACCAGATTTCTGATATCTACGTATAATAAGTGAAAGAAAACAGTAAATAATGAAGTTAGTGTTAAACAAAGAGTATATTTACAGTAAACTCATCAGATTCGGTTCTCTGTGATGCTGCACAACTTCCGTATCAATACAAAATACAATCTTTCCCCAAAGTGTAATCGGACTCTCATCTCCAACACGACCACATTTACAGTCCTGCATGCAAGGACGGGAAAAACCGACCTGTTAAAACCGACACCAATATTAAGATTTGAACAACAGGTATTTTTCGGTATTTATTTGATTTCGTTTGTAAAAGGAAATTTTTAATTTTTGCTCTTCACCAATAAAAAAAAACCGAAATATCAGTTAGCATTATGCTAGACTGAAAACAAAATACTACACAGGAGCTTGATTTGAAGTCATTTGACACCCACCTTATTGACCTGGTACTGCGTCTTAGATTTTCATCTTTCCCAATCTCTATTGATCAGTCTTCAAAGAGTTTCTTTTCTCGATGAAAATGAGCTCCATCACGGCTCCCTAACTCCTCGCCTCAAAACAATGTGATTTCTACAGTTTCTGAATCAAAAGTTTACCCCAGCTTTAGCAGACTGCTGTAAATATAGAAGGAGAATATATTATTGATGACTACAGTCACTGTTATGTGTATCTGTTGTATTTATTAAGGTTACCGAAAAACACTACGAATTTATGCACCCACTCAGTATAAATGTTGAAGATAACTTTGAGAGGGACCCATCCAGCGCACAATTTTACTGCCTTGAAATTTCTTGCCTTTTTCCTCTCTTGTAGCGCTCAGACTTCTTTCTTCTTTCTTTACCGTTGATGCGTTTGCGATTTAGTGTTTATACTGGGTAATCCATTGATCGTGACCGGGCCAAATATCTCACGAAATAAGCGTCAAACGAAAAAAACTACAAGGAACGAAACTTGTCTAGCTTGAAAGGGGAAACCGGATGGCGCTATGGTTGGCCCGCTAGATGGCGCTGTCATAGGTCAAACGGATAACAACTGCGTTTCTGCAAATAGGATACCCATTTTTTATTACATATTCGTGTAGTACGTAAAGAAATATGAATGTTTTAGTTGGATCGTTTTTTTCGCTTAGTGATGGATGGTGCTGTAATAGTCACAAACATAAGGCTCAAAATTTTAGATGAACAGTTGGTAACAGGTAGGTTTTTTAAACTAAAATACAGAACGTAGGTACAGACGTGCTCAAAAGTATCCGAACGACCTGAACTGCATTTCGCCTGATTCACATGCAACCGGCATAACGCGGCTGCCTAGCAGGTCCTCTAATCGCTCCTTGGTACAGTCGTTTCACTATTGGCAATGATTCCAACATGTCACCACCAGAAAACACTGCTCTGTATCGCAGTAACTCAAGATATAAAGTAAAACCAAGATGCTACAAATATCAGGGAACACCTTATCACAGATAAGATTGTCCTTAAGGCTTGTAAGCTCACATTTATTACATTAAATGACATACCTGAAATGTTACCCCTCTCATTATTACGTCAGGTAGGTAATGCACGTAGTAAGTTCGTCGTATTCACGATTTCCTCTTCAAAGTAACATACAGTACTTATTTTTTAACACAAAATGACATTATAAATTGAAGTTATTCACGAGCAGTAAGTTGAGAATATGTATGAACTTCAAATGACACGACGAACCGTCTCGTTCTGCATATGGATTCAAACCCAGGTCAGGGAGACTAAGGAAAGCTTTCATGACTGACGCAAACTAACAGTCGTTCCTCATTAGGCGTACAGAGAGATATACCTCGATTTTAGACAGTATCAGTTTGCAAATATTAACTTTAAATTACATAACACAAACATTTTTAACGGACGCGAATTCCTACCCAGCATCTATTAGCCCTGTTAACGAACTACGAGAGGTGTTAAATATTGCTACTTCATAAGTAACTTATATGAAAGGCCGTGAGGCAAAGCTTTGTGTTGGACAGGGATTCGAACCCAGAACCTAATCAGATTGATATCGAAGCACAACCAACCGTGATATATCGGATTTTCTCGGCAGTAGCTAGATGTTTTAACTGAAATGACGAGACGAAACAATAATTTTTTCCATTCCAGGACTCCAACCCGGCACCTATCACTGTAATGTTCTAGAGAAAACGAACGTAAAATATGGGTTTGTTGCACCAGCAGCGACATGTGAGCATGTTTGAACTAGAAATATTATGTCGAAGAGTTCAGTACTCACTGGGAATAGAGCACCGCACATATCGTTGTTGACTACACACAGAGACGTCAACTACCGAATTTTTCTTCACCAGCAGCTCGGAATAACATATTGAACCTACAGTGATCTCGCAAATAGTTCTGTGTCCCACTGGGAGTCATAAACGTCAGATATTGTTAGTGTTCACAACGACTGACAAAACATTAAAAATCAAAATTATTATCCACCAGCGGATAGGTGTTCTCATACTAGAGCTTGATAATACATAATGAAATCTTTAGTGCTGGGCCAGGATTCGAACCCATTCACGCGTAATATGTAGAGATGTTGAGGAATCTACAGTTCTGAACAAACAACAAATTTTAGCTGAGCTGCATTGTCACGAAGGGATCAAATTCCGCGTTGCATTCTCAGTTCAGAATCAATTTTATCGACTTACAGAAGCTCAGATAAAAGGTGGAATAAGTGTCCTGTGACCCTACATAGCGTTAGTTTCGTCATTAGAAATAAGTAACTAGTATAAGAAAGGTTACTGGTGATAGAGTTTTTACATGTCGCCACTCCAGACTTTATTGTGGTTCCAGTTAACGTCTACTTGGCAGAGAAGATTTATCATCTTTAATGTGAATTTCAGACCACACTGCCATTATATCTTCTTCACTTGGTGTAGTCAGAAGAGAATGGAATCTTTCTCTCCCTATCTAAAATCATTGACAGGAGTGGGAATCCAACCATGTCCATAGGTATAAGAAATTACCATCAGTCGAACAGACCACCAAACCATCTTTTCTGTGCCTCATTGTTGTAACGTAGCGCCATTGCGCCACACTGGATGAGAATTCAGACATACAGGCTCCCTGTAGCAAATCGCAGCATGTTCAGTAAATTCATTTACTTGGGTGACCGAATCACCATGAACTAGCTGCCACGGCTACCCAGTGCATACATTCGACTCTTTGAAGTAATCACCGAAATAAAATCACGTAACTGCCACCTACACAGAACTGCCAACAGTGTAGGATGCAGAAATTTAAATAGGAAGTGGTTCTTTCCACTTGACCTTTTCTATTGCGCTATCTGTTTGTAAAAAAAAGGTCATGCAGCACAACAGAAAAGTTGCAACAGTTACTCTCAGAAGTCTAGACACAGCCATTTGCATTATCTCGCAGTGCTGTGGTATGCAGAAGTTCTGGACCACTTCTTGTTCA
Source organism: Schistocerca serialis cubense (assembly GCF_023864345.2). Lineage (NCBI taxonomy): Eukaryota > Metazoa > Arthropoda > Insecta > Orthoptera > Acrididae > Schistocerca > Schistocerca serialis. The sequence continues at coordinate 4,894,325 of NC_064646.1, forward strand.
GTGCTGGAGCTGTTGCGTAATGGTAAGTGTCGTGCACCATAGATAAGATGTCGCGAGTTCGAACACATCTACTGCAAAATATTTTTAAAACGCAATTCTGCTGTCTGCTGTAGTTACCAATCTAATGGAACTTTGAACATAATTCCCTTCACTTCTCAACCCAAAATTGTCGCATGTGAAAAAGGTCTAACTTCTGTGACATTTTGTTCTTTTCAGGTTTAATAGACAGCCAGGCAGCAGATGCATCTCGAAGTTTTTGTATTATGTATGGGGAGAGCGCATCGTGGAAAAATACATCAGAAAAGTATTTTCTACGTTAGCTGTCGTGTGGTGGTGGCATTTTATTCTTCTTCAAACATTGATTGACAGCTTTAACTCAGGATAAGTTTTCCACATGCATGTAATCGATACACTGCATGTGCATCGTCAGATTGTCATAGATAACATCAGAGAATTCGCATATAACGTTGATGATTAATTTCGCTCTCATTTTTACTATTGTTTCACCAACACTAAAGGAAACCTTACGAAAATTGTGCACTGTATTATAAGAAATGAAATAAAGCTACCCACGATAACCTTACGACGAAAGTCTGTTTTAATAAAACTTAATTCTGTACACAAGCATGCGTCTATCGACACGAATTAGTAAAATACTACTCACTTACATTTTGATTGGGTCTGTGTTTAATTGGTATGCTGTGTCATACTCAAGAGGTATGCAAATGTGGCATTTCATAAATATAGTTATGTATTTCTAGAAACCCAAAATTTGCTTGTCAGCAGCGGAAAGAGGCGTTTCCTGTTAAGCAGCATTGTAAGTTTTTCACCAATGCACTATGAGCTGAAAGTATTTTCTTGCAATTTCCTTACTGATGTTTGATCTGACTGCTTGTAGCTCTTTCACAGCAGGGGTAAAAAACGTTGAAGTCAGCGAGACTGGAACTGCGAACCACAACAGACGCTTTTTCACAGGTCAGCACGTTACCACAGAGCTGGCTTCCTCTTACGAGGTAAACAGTGGCTATAACTCATAAACCGCTATTTAAAGAACTAGATTAGTTTCGATTTCCACCTGCAACGACTTTCCTGGGCTCAAAACCGTAAGTTTACAATCTTTTGTTACACCTCAATAACTGAGATTATTCAATGGAAATGACAGGTAAAATGAAGTAAACTTTGAGGCTTCATTCCGTGCACACAAGGAAGTAACTCGTCGATCACAGAGTTGCCAAATATACGTTGCCTTGTTGCCAAATCTCAGTTACAGTACCAGCAGGAAGAAGACGAACCGATGTGATCCTACAGCGGGCTGGGAAGTGATCATAGCAGTTGTCTCCAAGTCGCAGCTCCTACGGCTTGGAATACGTAATGCGTCTGATTCGCATTTCTGTAACTAGGTTTAGGGACTGGAGCGTAGTTCCTAAAAATACTCAGAATTGACTGCAAACTAAGCATCATAAATCAGTAACTCTCATAGTTGTTTTCATATTTCTTTCGTAAGTGTACTCAAAACTGAGAATCTCATTCACAGGTGTTTTCGTGCCTCACCGATAGATGAGCACAAGAAACAAGTAAAAATAAAAAAAGTGTGTGATTGTGTGTGTGTGTGTGTGTGTGTGTGTGTGTGTGTGTGTGTGTTTGTGTGGCCGAGAGAGAGAGATAGAGAGAGAGAGAGAGGGAGAGAGAGAGAGTGTGTGTAAAAAGTTGTAAAGAAATTGACTCTGGTATGTAAAGGAATCTTTCATTTAAAATGACACGTTCCGCATCATTACGAAGTGTCGTATTCGTGATCTATGGAACAAGAATTAATCTAATCCAATTAAATCATATTGATGACTAGCCATGAAGAGTCATGAATTACCGAAATTTTTTGCCAATACCGGTAACCAAATATAAACTTGAAAATAAAAGACGACAATTTATGTAATAAACTGGGGCTCGTCTCAAGACCCTTTGGTCCCTGTTAGCTAACCACGAAAGATGTCTGATATACCTCCATTCTGAAGTAACAAAGTGTGCATGCAATTAAAGATGATGTGACAGAGGTACGAACCCAACACGTAATCGACTTGTTAACTAAGAAAAATCAAATGTTACGAATCGGTTTTTCTTACTAGCTGCTAGGTGTTTGTATCTAAAACAAGGATACAAACTTTTGTGCCTAAGCGACAATCGAACTGCACACCTACCGTGCATCCACGAATATAGCTTAAGTATCAGTTTCTTAGTCACCAACAGTGAGATGTGCGCGCGGTTGACCAGAAATAACAACAGCTATTGCGATTGTTGGCAACACAACAGACATCTAAAATGCACGTTAATTGTCACTAGCAGGTGGGTGTGCACTTGATAGGTCTTGAAATGAAATTATAAACATTTTTGTACTGGATCCTTTGGAGGAGACCTAGAGAAGATTGCAGTCTTGGGAAAATGAACGAAATGATTTAACTATACTGTTCTGAGAGATTCAGATCCACGAAAGCGGAGATACGAATTCGAATCACAGTCCAGCACCTAATTTTTCTACGAGTCTTGTTCAATCAAGTACAAGTAACATAAGAGACTTCTTCCTTTAAATGGCTAAGGTTCATCAAATAAAATAAAATTTTCTGATGTAGGGAAGATTACTGGCGACTGTATTTCTGTTTGCCATGACTTGCGCTATGTCGTTTCCCAACGTAAACCGGCTTTGCGAAGCTGGTAATGAAGGAACGTGATGTTTAATGTGGATTATGGATTATAACGTCTTTCTCTCGAGGTTACCACAGGTAAAATAAATCTTTTTCTGCCTCTTAAAAGTAAATTACTGAACCCACGCAGTGCACCTGTGATAATTCGTTCCGCCAAACCATTGTGGCCACATTTCCCAGCATCAAGAGTGTGCTGAAGCGGATGATATGCTTAGCTTACATAATTAGTCACGGTGGAAAAAATCCGAGTCTATTAAATGGCTTAGTAGACGCAACCTTCTGACGCGGAGATTATGCTATTCTCATGTCAGCAGGATGTGAAGACTCTTCTAGGCATCATCGGCTCGAAGTAAAGCCATTTTGAATTTTCACAAATTGAGCAAATTTCTTAGTTCTAGAAAATCCACCGCAAGTGTGAATTTACCGGATAATTCGATTCTTACCGTTATTATTACTATCATCTTATGCATACCGCTGCTATAACACACGTGCTTGAAGATCATTTAATGCCTTTTGGTCAATACAGAGGTAGTTTCCCAAGAAGAGGTTCTTTCCCTGTCTATGGAATCCTTTTCATGTTAATATCAAACATCAAGAATTACTCGTAGATTGCATTAAAACTAAAGTAATTGATGACGACGTTATTTGATAACAAAAACGCGCTACCTTTCTTCATTCACTTGCACCTAGAAATGGCTATCGAGTACTGCTAAACCAAAAGGCAAGAGATCTTACTGCCTTCCGATATACGTCGCTGTCAGTTCTTCCATATGATTTGGTCGACATGGCCTGTTTCAAGTTGTGTATGAGAGACAATGTTTTAGAAAATCAATTGTTTTCCTTTGAAATAAACAGAAAGATTTTCATTCTAAGCTATCCAAGTACAAATTTTTGGCAGTATTAGTTCAAATTTAATATTCGCTTCTATAATGTAGGAAAGTATTTCACAGTTACAAAATTCGTATCCGACTCATTGATCTTACACTTAGTCGCTGACCATAAGTTCTAGCTCAGACTGACACCAGTTTAGGTTTTCAACCAATGATTCCCACAGCTACAGGAACACTACTTGTGTTATCTCTTAGACAAAACACTTACGCAGTGTTATCAGACGAAAAGATCAACCTGACACAAACTGTGGGAAGTTTGTTTTACAGCCTTCGTACCTGGATAATGAGCTTTTTCCTGTTTGAGATATCTGTAAACGTTGCTGCTGAAGACGATTTAAGAAGAAACTAAATTCCTTCAGCTACGACAATGTTTAAAGAAATCGTCTTAACGGCACTAAATCGTGGTTTGTAAATCGTTTACTGACCGTACTCTGTCGCATTTCGCTGGTTGGAAGTTCAAAAAGCTTACTGACAAATCTCACAGAAGGAAAAGGGGGACGAAACGTCTCCCATTGGAAGGTCATAATGTTTTATTTAAATGATTACAAAATGAGGTAAAGAGAACAGTCAGGTTGTCAGTATAAGCACATTACTGCTGTCAGTATGATGTTGCACTGCCCAGCGCCTGTAATGATAAAGGGCGTGTTTAGGTTAGGCATATTGTATACAGAATTGGAAGAGAGAGCACCACTAAATTCTACAATCCGTATGCATTGCATACACTCAGAAATTACTGTTACAGTGTACTTATGGAGCCAAATGAGTGAACTGAATGATTTCGGGTGAGAAAGAGCACTGGCAAACAGTCTTCGCTACATTAGGTTACTTAAACTGGTGTCACTCTGAGCTAGAACTTATGGTCAGCGACTAAGTGGAAAGTCAATGAGTCGGATGCGAGCTTTGCAACTGTGAAATACTTTCCTATTTTATAGAAACGAATATTACATTTGAACTAATTCAAGCAGCGGTATGAATAAAATGATAGTAATAATAACGGTAATAATCGAATTATCCGGTAAATTCACACTTGCGGTGGATTTTCTTGAACTAAGATATTTGCTCAATTTATGAAAATTCAAAATGGCTTTACTTCGAGCCTATGATGCCTAGAAGAGCCTTTACATCCTGCTAACATGAGAATAGCATAATCTTCGCGTCAGAAGCTTGCTTCTACTTAACCATTTAATAGACTCGCATTTTTTACACCGTGACTAATTTTGTAAGCTAAGCACATCATCCGTTTCAGCACACTCTTGAGGCTGCGAAATGTGGCCACAATGGTCTGGTGGAACGATTTATCGCAGGTGCACTGCGTGGGTTCAGGAATTAACTTTTAAGAGGCAGAAACAGATTTATTTTACCTGTGGTAACCTCAAGAGAAAGACGTTATAATCCATAATCCGCATTAAACATCACGTTCCTTCATTACCAACTGGGCAGAGCCGGTTTACGTTGGGAAATGACATAGCGGAAGTCATGGCAAACAGAAATACAGTCGCCAGTAAATTTACTTAATTTAGAAAATTTTCTGGTAAACCTTCCGGGATGTAAGGTCATGGTCCATGAAACTCTTCAGCCCCTAACCAGGGGGGCGCAGAAAGCTATGTGCAGAAAGCAACGTGTTTTCTCAGTTGTGCGCATGACGTCACGGTGGAAGCAGCTGTGCCAAACAGTACACAGTTCGAATTGTGTGTGATTGTTTTTCTTGTGTTGTTTTGTGTTTGAAGGAGTATTTTGATTGAGTTCTTTCTTCTGAGGTACTCAGTCAACAGCGGAAACATTCAGAATTCGGGAGTGTTAACGGTTTTTGCTGTAATTGATATTTGATTCGGAACTGAAATAGTTAGCGATAGTGGACAGCGGGATCAACATTGTGTTCGCCAGCTCTATAGTTTATGGTTCGTCCTGTGAAATTCTTATTGGAGAATATACAAGTGAGCGAGAAAATTAATTTTTACAATGCCAGGCTCTGCTTTTACGAGCTGTTTTTCCTACAACCGGAGCACAAAGGGAACTGACGTAATGTGATACAGTTTCCCGCGTAATGAAACATTACAAAAATTATCGTTGTCGAAATGTTGTAGGAAAGACAGTGTAAATGTTGCGCATGCACGAATATGTTCTCGCCAATTCGCAGAAACAGATTACTTAAGGGATTTACAGTCTGAATTGCTTAATTTGCCCCGAAAAAGAATGCTCAAGCCAGATGCAGTTCCTTCGTGCAATTTGCCGTGCAGTAGTGCGACTGTCAATGTGTCACCCGCAACAGAAGACAGAACCAAACGGTATAAGAGACGAGAACTACATAAGAGATCTCTAGAAACTCTGGAAAAGCTGTCACCAAATAAGAAACATCATAATAAGAGCCCATGTACAGATGACAGTTTTTTACCAGACACGGATAAAGTTACTTTCATGAATACTATAGAAGCTTTAGAAAGAAGGAATGCTGTTCTTACAAACAAGTGTGTGCAACTTCAAGCTCTTAAGTAAATTCATTTCAATGCGATTAAATGAATAGTTTCTGATTTATTTGAGCCGGGCTTTCGAATTTCAAGTGTGTGTCAGTGTGGTTGTGTTCTGATATTTTACCGATGTGTCAGGCGTAAGCTGAGAAAGAATATAACTCATCTGTCTTAACTGTGATAGTTTAGCAGCAGAAAAGCTGTTTAGACATCTCAATTTTGGTATAAACAAAATCTTCCGCCAAAAACTTTACGTAAACGCGCATGCCGTGTCGTCTGCTTGTGAGCGCTTGCTTCACGCTGACGTCACTAGATCAGCCAATGGCAGAGCAGAGCGCTTACTGCCCAACCTTATTATTTAGTAACCTTGTTCCTAACGTTTCGTCCAGCGCTGCGCTGGACATCTTCAGAGGGGTGTTTCTCCCTCGGTGAGTCTTGCCGACTGACGGGTCGGACGTCTGAGAGCGACTTATATATCGTAGAAAGTGGGCGTGGCCAGAGTTACACGTGATATGCAGAGATAATCTTTGTCAGAGATAAAACTCAATATCGATCGTAATCTCGTCACGGAAGGTTTACCAGAAGATATGTCGTGAAAGCCTTCATACTATTATTAGAAAATTTTATTTTATTTGATGAACCGATAACCATTTAAAGGAACAGGTCTCCTATTTTACTTGTACTTGATTGAACAAGATTTAATACTTTTGTGGGATCTAACTTTTGAAAACCTCCCTCACACCGGCCTGATTTAGCTTCACTGATCAGGATAGTAAAAAACATGCGTATATTAAGGGAATTTTCATTCACAAAGCAGGTTAATCACATTCACACAGTTTAATACTGTTCCTGATTAAATTGAGCTTGACTTAAATTCCATAAGGCAGTGAAGCAATTTCGAAGACTCGGTGCGACGAAAATTGTCCGTCGATCTCCTGAAAACATTTGTAATAATTATTAACTTTCGGTGATCACATGGGGAAGAGCGGAGGTCTGCTGGTAAGACCGTGTTAACCTATTTATTGAAAGTAATAAGCTGGATATCTTGAGCATACAAAACGGCATGTTCGTCCCGTGTAAATCAGACGTTCCCCACTAATCCCGTGCAACACAGTGTAGTAAGCAGACACTGTCAATAATTATCAGTTAAATAACATGCGAACACACTTACTTTAGTTTAGTTCATGTATTAAATTCCTTCTTATACAGAACCTCATCAAGATGGTGACTAGCTCAACAATACATACATATACATCTTCGTTCTTTCACGGCTAATCGGCTAGATCTCCTTCATTCTTTTCATATGGGAAAACATAGATAGCAGAGAAGCTATTCCATGGAGTAAATGGGCGCTCCAAGGAATAATAGGGTTTGAAACTACTTTGCATTGATAATCATCGTATATTAAAGTCTAGGAATTGGTAAGATAAAAAGAGATATTTCGAGATATGTACTGAGTTATATAGTTTATAAAATTTCTGAAAATATCGCGGAGAGACCGCTGCAAGAGACATTGAAAAGAGACGTTGAAAAATTTGGTGCTGGACTGTGATTCGAATTCGTATCTCCTCTTTCGAGGATCTGAATCTCTCAGAAAAGTATAGTTCATTTATTTCGTTCCTTTTCCCAAGACTGCAACCTTTTCTAGGTCTCCTCCAAAAGACCCAGTACAAAAATGATTTCATTTCAAGCCCTATCAAGTGCACACCCACCTGCTAGTGACAATTAACGTGCATTTTAATGTCTGTTGATGTGTTGCCAACAATCGCAATAGCTGTCGTTATTTCTGGTCAACCGCGCGCACATCTCACTGTTGGTGACTAAGAAACTGATACTTAAGCTATATTCGTGGATGCACGGTAGGTGTGCAGTTCGATTGTCGCTTAGGCACAAAAGTTTGTATCCTTGTTTTAGATACAAACACCTAGCAGCTAGTAAGAAAAACTGATTCGTAACATTTGATTTTTCTTAGTTAATAAGTCGATTACGTGTTGGGTTCGTACCTCTGTCACAGAACTTCACATCATCTTAAATTGCATGCACTCTTTTTTACTTCAGAATGGAGGTATATCAGACATCTTTCGTGGTTAGCTAACGGGGACGAAAGGATCTTGAGAGGAGCCCCAGTTTATTACATAAATTGTCGTCTTTTATTTTCAAGTTTAGATTTGGTTACCGGTATTGGCAAAAAATTTCGGTAATTCATGACTCTTCATGGCTAGTCATCAATATGATTTAATTAGATTAGATTAATTCTTGTTCTATAGATCATGAATACGACACTTCGTAATGATGTGGACCGTGTCATTTTAAATGAAAGATTCCATTACATACCATGAGTCGATTTCTTTACAACAATTTTTTACACACATACTCTCTCTCTCCCTCTCTCTCTCTCTCTCTCTCTCTCTCGGCCACACACACACACACACACACACACACACACACACACACACAGTCTCACACACACACACACACACACTTACACACTTTTTTTTATTTTTACTTGTTTGTTGTGCTCATCCATCGGCGAGGCACGAAAACGCCAGTGAATGTGTTTCTTTGTTTTGAGTACACTTACGAAAAAAATATGAAAACAACTGTGAGAGTTACTGATTTATGATGCTTAGTTTGCAGTCAATTCTGAGTATTTTTAGTAACTACGCTCCAGTTCCTAAACCTAGTTACAGAAATGCGAATCAGACGCATTACGTATTCCAAGCCGTAGGAGCTGCGACTTGGAGACAACTGCTATGATCACTTCCCAGCCCGCTGTAGGATCACATCGGTTCGTCTTCTTCCTGCTGGTACTGTAACTGAGATTTGGCAACAAGGCAACGTATGTTTGGTAAATCTGTGATCGACGAGTTACTTCCTTGTGTGCACGAAATGAAGCCTCAAAGTTCACTTGATTTTACCTGTCATTTCCATTGAATAATCTCAGTTATTATCGCTTGAAGTGTAACAAAAAATTGTAAACTTACAGTTTTCAGCCCAGGAAAGTCATTGCAGTTGGGAATCGCAACTAATCTCGTCCTTTAAATAGCAGTTTATGAGTTATAGCCACTGTTGGCCTCGTAAGAGGAAGCTAAGACACGTACTTCATCGCCAGCTCTGTGGTAACGTGCTGACCTGTGAAAAAGCGTCTGTTGTGGTTCGCAGTTCCAGTTTCACTGACTTCAACGTTTTTTACCCCTGCTGTGAAAGAGCTACAAGCAGTCAGATCAAACATCAATAGGGAAATATGCAAGAAAATACTTTCGGCTCATAGTGCAATGGTGAAAAACTTACAATGCTGCACTACAAATAACGCCACATTTGCATACCTCTTGAGTATGACACAGCATACCAATTAAACACAGACCCAATCAAAATGTGAGTAGTATTTTACTAATTCGTGTCGATAGAGTCATACTTGTGTACGGATAGTTTCATTAAAATAGACTTTCGTCATAAGTTTATCGTAGGTAGTTTTATTTCATTTCTTCTAATACAGTGCACAATTTTCGTAAGGTTTCCTTTAGTGTTGTTGAAACAATAGTAAATCATCAACGATATATGCAAATTCTCTGATGGTATCTATAACAGTCTGACGATGCACATGCAGTTTATCGATTACATGCACGTAAAAAACTTATCCTGCGTTAAAGCTGTCAAACAATATTTGAAGAAGAATAAAATGCCACTACCACACGGTAGCTAATGTACAAAATACTTTTCTGACGTATTTGGCCACGATGCGCTCTCCCCATACATAATACAAAAGCTTCGAGATGCATCTGCTGCCTGGCTGTCTATTAAACCTGGAAAGAACAAAATGTCACAGAAGTTAGACCTTTCTCCACATTTGACTATTTTGGGTTGAGAAGTGAAGGGAATTATGTTCAAAGTTCCATTACATTGGTAACTTCAACAGACAGCGGAATTGCGTATTAAAAAAATTTTGCACAAAATGTATTCGAACTCGCGACATGTTATCTATGGTGCACGATACTTACCGTTACGCTACTAACTGACATATGGCTGCTATAGCTCCAGCACCGAACAACAAGTGCTCCAGAACTTCTGTATACCACAGCACTGCGAGATAATGCAAATGGCCGGGTCTAGACTTCTGAGAGAGACTGTTACAGCTTTTCTGTTGTCCTGCATGACCTTTTTTTACAAACAGATAGCGCAATAGAATAGCTCAAGTGGAAAGGAACACTTCTCATTTAAATTTCTGCTTCCTACACTGTTGGCAGTTCTGTGTAGGTGGCAGTTACGTGATTTTATTTCGGTGATTACATAATAGAGTCGAATGTATGCACTGGGTACCCAAGGCAGCTAGTTCATGGTGATTCGGTCAACCAAGTAAATGAATTTACTGAACATACTGCAATTTGCTACAGGGAGCCTGTGTGCCAGAATTCTCATCCAGTGTGGCGCAACGGCGTTACGATAGAAAAATTAGTCACAGAAAAGATGGTTTGGTGGTCTGTTCGACTGATGGTAATTTCTTATAGCTATGGTCATGGTTTGATTCCCACTCCTGTCAATGAACTTAGATAGGGAGAGAAAGATTCCATTCTCTTCTGACTACACCAAGTGAAGAAGATATAATAGCAGTGTGCTCTGAAATTCACATTAAAGATGATATTCCTTACCTGCCAAAGAGACGTTAACTGGAACCACAATTAAGTCTGGAGTGGCGACATGTAGAAAATGGTTCCAATGGCTCAACTGCTGAGGTCATTAGTCCCCTAGAACTTAGAACTAGTTAAACCTAACTAACCTAAGGACATCACAAACATCCATGCCCGAGGCAGGATTCGAACCTGCGACCGTAGCGGTTTTGCGGTTCCAGATTGCAGCGCCTTTAACCGCACGGCCACTTCGGCCGGCGGCGACATGTAGAAACTCTATCATCAGTAACCTTGAAAGGTGGCTACACTGAGCCACAGCGCCAGAGATTGCGCCAAAGAGTTTTATTCCGCCGCCTCCACTGGCAGTGCTTGTCGAGATGTGGCAGTAGTCAGTGCTTGATGAGAAGTAGTAGTGAGTCGTGTTGAGATGTTGTCGTAGAGAGTGCTTGTTCCATGTTTTATGCAGTTGTTTGATGGGCTAGACAGCAGATGTTGTTCGAATGGCGATATTGTAATGATCAGAGTGCTTTTCGTCAATATATATGAAGGTAAAAAAAATTCCTTTTTTTTCGCTATGTCTTAAACAATGCCTCGTTACAGGTTCAGTCAACAAAGCATCTGGCTCGTGTTCTTGTATTAGAGTGTAATTCTGGTTTTCTTTCACAATTATAGTATTTCTATTTTTTTAATTACTTCAGTATAAATGGTATTTAAAATTTCTTGTCTTATTGACGAAGAACCGTGCCAGATGTGTACGTTGAATCACACTTCCACACACAGAACAATGACACTTGTGTTTTGGTTTCATAGGTTTTATAGTTGCTGGGGACTTAATTAATTAATTGTTAACGGAAATTTTCTTTCATTCTTTGTTGTTATTCTATGCAGTCCGATTGCGTACTAAAACTAGTCAGGGCCGACCATTTACGAGACTTCGTAACGGGACAGTCAGCTACTAAAAAAAAATTGAAAAGTATTTGCATTGCATTCATTCATATAATTAAGCCCCCATGCACGTGGCGACCCTGCCAGGATCGTCCCTTGGAATTCTTCTGATTGTATAAACAGCAGACAGTAGTAGTGCTGTAGTAATTCGTAGTTTAGTAATTGTAGTCTATATTGCATGTGTAGATTTGGCAATTGTCATTCTTCTAATGGTATTTTTTTTTTTTTTTGCAGAATTTAATTTTTGTTGTCTTGTACACGGGTTTGACAATTTTGTGCAATTATGAAGATTTCAATTGTTCGATAATTGTGTTTGTCGGGAAGTATTTCGTGTGAATGGTATTGTTGGAGATAAAGTGTCATATTGTGTTTATTTTTCATATAGTGTTGAGTTTTGTATGTTTTGTAAATGATTACGCGATCGATGAAAAAGGCAAAAACGATGAATAGTGAGAATGACGAAATTGTTAACATGGCGAACTCGCCAACACAGGAGAACAGGATGATGAATAATGAAGTTGAAAACAATTTAATAAGTCGGGAAAATAGTCCGGAACCATTTCTAAATTTTTCACAATCAAAAAATTTTCAGAATACGAGATTAATGACAGAAGATTATGGAATAGTATCGAACACAGATAGCTTTACGGCTATGACGAAGGAAACTGGTTTTGCGGGAAATGTTAGGGGCAAAAAGAATTTTAAACCAGTTTATATGGAGCAGTTGATGGGTGTAATATTAAATTTGGGATCTGAATTAAAAACACGGTTAGACTCACAAATAGGAACAATGGAAACACGGTTAGACACACTGGGATCACAGTTACAATCTGAAATTAAAACTGATATGGGAACAATGGAAACACGGTTGGACTCACTGGGATCACAGCTGGGATCACATATAGGAACAATTAAAACAGAGATGGGAACTTTGGCAACACGTTTAGAAACTGATATGGGAACAATGGAAACACGGTTAGATTCACAAATAGGGACATGTTTCAAAAACATGAAAGATGAATTAAAGAAAGAAATTAGAGAAGAAGTACAACGATTTTGAATTCTGACAATAATAGATTAATTGCAGTAGAGATTAGACAAAGGGAACAAGATAGAGAACAGGAAGAAAGAGATCGCATGTTAGTACAAAAATTTTCAGAGTTAAATTTACAATGTGCACACCATAAGGATGAAATATTTGAGAGAATCGAGGAATCCATACCAAATGACAGATTAAGTAACCTAACACAACAGTATGCACAGTTAACTACTAAATGTGTCAATACTGAAACCCGAGTCGCGACACTTACGGAAGATGTAAATAAACAGAAAGAAAAAATAGGTGACTTATCGGAAAGAGTTGAGGAGATTTCAGATAAATTGACTAGTCTTAGTTTAAATGGGGATAGAGATTCAGATGATACAGCTCCATTACCATTTGCAGAAACCGAAGAGTACCAGAACATAAATAAGCATGTTGAAAATCAGGGAAAATTTAATGAACGCGTTAAAAGGGAATTTGAAGCAATACAAAAGCAAGTCAAACAAATTGAAGGCGAAATCGTAGGAAAAGACGGCAAAAGAAATTTGGAATCACAGATAGCAGAGGGGTTTGAAGAAAGTAATTTGTTTCATTTACGGGATGCAACAAGAGAACGCCAGGAGCGCGAACTTGACAATAATCGACATTGGGACTGGGACAGACGCGGTAGGTCTTTGTCGCCACGAGGCGAAAACTTTGACTATAAACGCTTTTTGACTGTTCGGAAATTTAAGATCTTACACAATTCTAAGAATGACATACGTCCATGTTCATGGTTAGATCTATTTATGTACGCACTTCCACCAAATTGGCCACTAAGTCACAAACTGGAAATTATGTGCGGCTCTTAATGTCCTCAGGGGATTCACTACACTAAGTGAATATGTGCCGTAGCGTGCATAGGGCCCCGAGCTGTAGTAGTGCTATTTCCCTTTTAGTTTTCTGCACCGCTGCCTACTCTTTTACTATTCTTTGCATCTGTCAAAACAACTCTTCGACTCTCAATCTATCTAGACAATCGGTAAAGAATAACCGGATACGACTATTTTACCCAAAAGTGATTTCGGAAATTATCGTTTGGACTTACTGTATTTTCTGCAGCATTCATTCGTAGTTTAAACGAAATTTTACCTGTTTATCTTCGTGACAATATTACTTCATGTGTTGACTATATTCTTATTGCGAAACGTTCTTGGAGTGAGCACAACAAAATTTTGGATTCATTATTACGTATTTTTGCAAGAGTTGGCATTACAGTGAACTTGGAAAAATCTGAATTTGGTCGTTCTCAGGTGAAATTTCGTGGTCATATTATTTCTAGAGAAGGTATTCTTCCTGATCCAGAGAAACTAGACGCTGTTCGTAATTATGCTGTTCCTACCACAAAACGTGATGTTCGTAGTTTCCTTGGTGTCTGTAATTTTCTTAGACGCTTTGTTAGATTGGACAATTTGGCCACACCTCGTTTTTGCGAACTATCTGGAAAGTTCTTTTTAAACGAAAATCGGTCGACAACTCTGTTTGGTTAGTTTGTATTCCTGATGAGTGGGTTAATAAATTGATTTGGTACACACATTTCAGTTGTGCACACTTTGGTCCCAGAAAATGCGTCCATAAATTACGAGAAAATTGCTACTTCCGTAATATGGAAAATCGTATTGGATCTGTTCTTGCCAAATACAAATTATGTCAAAAGGCTAAGCCGCCAACTATTTCTCACAGAGCACCGTTGTTTCCTGTCATTCCAGCGAAATTAAGGGAGATGGCTGCAGTCGATTTGTTCGGTCCAGTGGTTCGTTCTACTAATGGTTTTGCGTACATTTTGGTAGCAGTGGAACTGACATCAAAATATGTGTGTTCTACACCTTTACGCAAAGCAACAGCTCGTTCAGTATCTAACGCTTTCATCAAACATTTCCTTAAAGAAGTTGGTCATGTTGATAAGGTTATATCAGATAATGGACCACAGTTTCGGTCTAAAATTTGGCTTCGTACTCTACGGCGTCGTAAGATTACACCAATTTTCAGTTCACTTTTTCACACTCAGTCTAACGCTTCAAAGAGATGGATGAAGGAAATCAATAAATTGTGTCGTCTTTATTGTCATCAGTATCACTGAACGTGGGATCAGTATCTTCATATTTTTCAAAACATTCTGAATGAACTCCCTAATGATTCAACTTCTTTACCGCCTATATTGATATTAAAAAATAAAGCACCGACAAATCGCATTTCTGAAATCGTTCCTTTTCCACCTACACGTAAACTGCGGCATTCTGAAGTTGTGAACCTGGCTCTGCAAAATATTGCATCTGCGGCTGTTAGAAAAGAGAAATCAGCTAAACGTCCTGTTCGTTTAAAAACTTTGTCAGTTGGTCAAAAGGTGTTAATTAAGTCTCACCGTTTGTCTCACAAAGGAAAAGGCTTGTGTCGCAAATTTTTCTGATTTATAACGGTCCATATAGAGTTCGCAAAATTATTCATGATAACACTGTTGAAGTAGAAACTCTTAAATCTCGGCGCTCTAAGGGAATACATCATATATCGATCGTTAAAATTTTTGTGGAATGACATACTTTAGAGAAGCTAACAGCTACATGTAAACACGCAGAGAATGCAAGGATACCGCGCCGTGTTCCGGCGGCGGCACAGACTCAAAGCAACAGTCAAGTCTGCGCGGCGCACAAGGCAGTCGTTGACCGCAAACAATTACTTGCTACGTCACGCGTACCTACAGCTGATCGAGCGCTCAGTGCGAATGCACTGACAGCCGTAAACAAATACACAGCCTAATTTCTCTGATTAAATTCAGTATAAAGCTATAGTGACTTGATAAATTATGTTATTAACGTTCAGTATTTTTCAGGATACGGTTGTATAAAATATTTAAGAACTTCAGGTAAATTCTGTGTGTGTCCGACGTTAAGAGGACTTGCTACCGAGAAATTTCCAGGAAGAATGTAATTTCGAAGAAGAAACTAATAAACTAAAAAGGTAACCATTAATTGAGTTTATTTTTCAGGTAACATAATTCCACTTAGGTACGTACTTTAGAGGTAATTTGCTGCTCGCGATTACGTGATTCATACTTTGTACTAATTTCATGTTCTATGAATTTACTTGTGAAGCGACGTGCTTGCGTACCTTAACTGATTTTGACAATGATTGATTAATGAACAGGGTTGTTACTTGTATATATTATGCATCGCTTGGCTGCACTGCTTTTTCACTGATGTCATATTTTTTTTTTAATTATGTGCCAGCTGTGCTTATTTATTTAAATTATAATTGTCACCTGATTAATTGTGCTGACTGTAGTTATGTATGTAGGTTACACTTTGTGATTTATCTGCTTGCGCCTTCATGTTTACTTATTAAGATTACATATGAACATTTATTTGCTTATGCTGATATGATGCTAATGACCTGTTTATTATGTAAGATATATAATTGCTGTTTGCGTATGTATTGCATATTTACACATTTCTGCTTTGTTGTCATAACTACTCTTTAATTTGGTACATAGAAATGCTGATGTACGGTGTACGAACATGGAGTTTAGGTCACACTATGGTATTAATTATAGATTGTTCGCTTGGCAGAACCTCGTTGTAGGGATTGTACTGCATCCACTTGTTGACATTCTGTTCTCTACTGGTATATTTACTCGCTATTGCATGTTTTGCTTACGCTCAGTGCCTTATATTTTTAAGATAAGAAAATGAACTGCTATAATTCTACTAACGACATTAGTACAAGAAACTTCATAGAAGTCACATGAGCTGGAGGTTTTATGGAAGCTGTATAAATTTATGCTAATAGGAAGAAAGCTAACGACATGACATACCAACACTAGGGTTAGACCATTGACAGTTATTACACTGCATTCTTCGTGAGCAATTGAAATAGCAAGTGACACTTGACACAAGAAATACTCCACATGTTTGCTTCTGCCATGATTCTTGAAGTGGTGTACACACTGTGAAATATTATGATCATTCACACTCCGTAATCGTACTTAATTACTGAGAGTTATTCGAACTAAAGTCTGTTAGAGGTAATGTATGCATTTCTCTTATTTAATGATGGACAAGGTAACCAAAATATATTTTATAATTCATAATGAAGATTTGGATCAGATGGATTACACAGAGGTTGTGTGTGGACATTATGTCTTCGGATTATATGGGATGATGAATTGAAGTTTGAACTAGGATTTTATCTGTACTTGTTCGAGGAGACTGACTAGAGGAAAGAGTTCTTATGGAAGCAAATGATATTGGCGATAAGGTTTATATGTGTCGACGTATTGAAGAGGTATTATTGAATTATTGAGATTATGTGAAGTTGATGATTATTAGAGTTTTGGTGGACAAGAGGTAAGGTAAATGATATTGATGATAAGATTTATATGTATAGACGTAAGAGGTATTATTGAAGTATTGAGATTATGTGATGCTGATGATTATTGGGGTTTTGGTGGATAAGAGGTAAAGTAAGTGAGGAGCATATTTTTTTTGTTGGTTTATATGGAACTAGGAAGATGAAGTTGGCAGACTAGAACACTCAAGTAGAAGGAAGATAGTCTACACACACACTTTGTTAAATCACTAAGCAGTATATACTTTTTTTGGAGAGAGAAAGTATTTGCATATCTTGGCACACTGACAGTTGTTCAGCAACCGTACATTTGATTTGGCTTGGCAAACATTGGTCTTGACATGATGACTATGACGTTGACTAACTATTATTGACTGTTATACACTGCTGCTACTACTACTTGATACACATGTCGAACATCAAATCTTTGACAGAATTGCATTTACACAGTTAACACTATTCAATTACACAGTAGCACTAATGTGGATGAAAGATGAGTGAGTGTGTTTTGCGTGTTTCCCCTTCCTAATCCCAGATAATTGGTACCGACCTATCTCCTAAATATTATTTTACTTGTTTGTTGTGGCTTTCACTGACACCCATAAATATTATAGGTTTACTGATATTTGTGTATTTGTAATAGTAATATGACAATTATCTGATATCATTTGTGTGTTTATTATAATTTGTATGTTTAGTGTAAGAGCATTGATAATAATTTTGTAAAAGCAATTGTGTGTGCATTCAAACTGTTGTTTACACCTGCACCTGTTCAACATTGATGTGTGACACTTAGAAATGTTTAATTTCTGCTGATGAACTGTGTGATTAGTGATAGTGAATATTATGGACTGTTACTTGCACTTTTTCTACATGACTGGTGCCACTAGGACATGTTTAATTTCTGCTGATAAACTCTGATTAACAGTGTGATTAGTGATAGTGAATATTATGGACTGCTGTCTGCACCTGTTCAACATTACTGGGTGTCACTAGTGGAACTGCTTATACTGAAATGATGTCACTTGTTGCTGTCTGCACCTGCTCAACATTGCTGGGTGCCACTGATGGACTGCTTCTACTGAGATAATGTCACTTGTTGGTGTCTGCACCTCTTCAACAATGCTGGGTGCCACTGATGGACTGCTTCTACTGAAAAGATGTCACCTGTTGGTGTCTGCACCTGTTCAACATTACTGGGTGTCACTGATGGACTGCATCTCTTGAAATAATGTCACTTGTTGGTGTCTGCACCTGCTCAACATTGTTGGTGCCACTAATGGACTGCTTCTACTGAAATGATGTCACTTGTTGTTGTCTGCACCTGCTCAACATTACTGGGTGCCACTGTTGGAACTGCTCAACCAGTGATGAGATGTCACTTGTTGCTGTCTGCACCTGTCAACATTACTGGGTGTCACTAATGGAACTGCTTCTACTGAAATGATGTCACTTGTTGGTGTCTACACCTGTTCAATATTGCTGGGTGCCACTGATGGACTGCTTCTACTGAAATGATGTCACTTGTTGGTGTCTGCACCTGTTCAACATTACTGGGTGCCGCTGATGGACTGCATCTATTGAAATAATGTCACTTGTTGGTGTCTGCACCTGTTCAACATTGCTGGGTGCCACTAATGGAACTGCTTCTACTGCCATAATGTCATTTGTTGGTGTCTGCACCTGTTCAACATTGCTGGGTGCAACTGATGGAACTGCTTCTATTGAAATGATGTCACTTGTCGGTGTCTGCACCTACTCAACATTGCTGGGTGCCACTGTTGGAACTGTTTCTACTGAAATGATGTTACTTCTTGCTGTTTGCACCTGTTGACCATTGCTGGGTGCTACTGCTGGAACTATCAACTACTTGTTTTTTTTAATCATTGAAAGCATTTTATGTGAACATTTGTATAAACTGATTTTTTGTGTATTGTGTAAACTATTATTAAAGTCACATGTATGAAAGAATTTGTATTGCTTACTGTATTTTATATATTAGGTTATTGAAAGGTCAGTGCAAAGCCAAAATTTTATCTAATTATGTGATATTTACGTATTAATATTGTCTTTTATTTTTGTCTGTATTTTTGTGGACGAATTTGGTGGTATTTTCACCACCAATGCTGGCAAAATACCATCAAATTCTGGCCCGTGGAGGAAGGGCATATGAAAGGTGGCTACACTGAGCCACAGCGCCAGAGATTGCGCCAAAGAGTTTTATTCCGCCGCCTCCACTGGCAGTGCTTGTCGAGATGTGGCAGTAGTCAGTGCTTGTTGAGAAGTAGTAGTAAGTCGGTGTTGAGATGTTGTAGTAGGGAGTGCTTGTTCCATGTTTTATGCAGTTGTTTGATGGGCTAGACAGCAGATGTTGTTCGAATGGCGATATTGTAATGATCAGAGTGCTTTTCGTCCATATATTGAAGGTAAAAAAAAATTCCTTTTTTTTCATTATGTCTTAAACAATGCCTCGTCACAGGTTCAATCAACAAAGCATCTGGCTCGTGTTCTTGTATTAGAGTGTAATTCTGGTTTTCTTGCGCAATTATAGTATTTCTATTTTTTTAATTGCTTCAGTATAAATGGTATTTAAAATTTCATGTCTTATTGACGAAGAACCGTGCCAGATGTGTACGTTGAATCACACTTCCACACACAGAACAATGACACTTGTGTTTTGGTTTCGTAGGTTTTATAGTTTCTGGGGACTTAATTAATTAATTGTGTTAACGGAAATTTTCTTTCATTCTTTGTTGTTATTCTATGCAGTCAGATTGCGTACTAAAACTAGTCAGGGCCAACCGTTTACGAGACTTCGTAACGGGACAGTCAGCTACTAAAAAAAAAATTCATTAATATAATTAAGCCCCCGTGCAACCTTTCTTATACTAGTTACTTACTTCTAGTGACGAAACAAACGCTATGTAGGGTCACAGGACACTTATTCCATCTTTTATCTGAGATTCGATAAAACTGGTTCTGAACTGAGAATGCAACTCAGACCGCCCTTATCGCGGAATTTGTTCCCTTCGTGACAATACAGCTCAGCTACAATTTGTTGTTTGTTCAAAACTGTAGATTCCTCAACATCTCCACATATTACGCGCGAATGGGTTCGAATCCTGACCCAGCACTAAAGATTTCATTATGTATTATCAAGCTCTAGCATGAGAACACCTATCTGCTGGTGGATAACAATTTTGATTTTTAATGTTTTGACATTCGTTGTCAACACTAACGATATCTGACGTTTATGACTCCCAGTGGGACACAGAAATATTTGCGAGATCACTGTAAGTTCAAGATGTTATTCCGAGCTGCTGGTGGAGAAAAATTCGGTAGCTGACGTCTCTTTGTGTGTAGTCAACAACGATATGTGCGGTGCTCTATTCCCAGTGAGCACTGAACTCTTCGACACACTATTTCTAGTTCAAACATGCTCACATGTCGCTGCTGGTGCAACAAACCCATATTTAACGTTCGTTTTCTCTAGAATATAACAGCGATAGAAGCTGGGTTGGAGTCCTGGGAAGGAAAAAATTACTGTTTCGTCTCGTCATTTCAGTTAAAACACCTAGCTACTGCCAAGGAAATCCGATATGTCACAGTAGGTTGTGTTTCGATATCAATCCGATTAGGTTTTGGGTTCGAATCCCTGTCCAACAAAAAGCTATACCTCACAGCATTTCAAGTAAGTTACTTGTCAAGAAGCAATATTTAACATCTGTCGTAGATCGTTAACAGGGGCAAAAGATGCTGGGGAGGAATTCGCGTCCGTTAAAAATGTTTGCGTTATGTAATTTAAAGTTGATATTTGCTAACTGATACTGTCTAAAATCTAGGTATATCACTCTCTGTATGCCTAGTCAGGAATGACTGTTAGTTTTCGTAATCTTTGCTTAGTTTGCCTGTCCTGGGATTGAATTCATATGCAGAACGAGACGGTTCGTCGTGTCATTTGAAGTTCATACATATTCTCAACTTACTGCTCGTGAATAACTTCAATTTATAATGTCATTTTGTCTTAAATAATAAGTACTGTATATTAATTTGAAGAGGAAATCATGAATACGACGAACTTACTACGTGCATTACCTACCTGACATAATAATGAGAGTGGTGGCATTTCAGTTATGTCATTTATTGTAATAAACGTGAGCTTACAAGCCTTAAGGACAATCTTATCTGTGACAAGGTGTTCCCTGATGTTTGTAACATCGTGGTATTACTTCACATCTTGAGTTACTACGATACAGAGCAGTGTTTTCTAGTGGTGACTTGTTGGAACCATTTTCAATAGTCAAACGACTGTACCATGGGGCGATTAGAGGACCTGCTAGACAGCTGCATTATGCCGGTTGCAAGCGAATCAGGCGAAATGCAGTTCAGGTCGTTCGGATACTTTTGAGTATGACTGTACATTTGAACATTTTATTTCGGTTGTTCCAATGTGATACATGTACCATTGTGAACCTATCATTTCTGAGAACGCATGCTGTTACAGCGTGATTACCTGTAAATGCCACATTAATGCAATATATGCTCAAAATCATGTCCGTCAACCTCAATGCATTTGGCTATACGTGTAGCGAAATTCCTCTCTGCAACGAGTATTTCGCTTCTGTAATGTACGCACATGCATTGACAATGCTCTGACGCATGTTGTCAGGCGTTGTCGTTGGATCACGATTCCAAATATCCTTTAACTTCCCCACAGAAAGAAATCCTGGGACGTCAGATCCGGTGAATGTGCGGGCCATGGGATAGTGCTTCGACGACCAAATCGCCTGTCATGAAATATGCTATGTGCCGGACATCCATAATGTTGGAAGTACATCGCCATTCTGTCATGTAGTGAAACATCTTGTAGTAACATCGGTAGAACATTACGTAGGAAATCAACATACACTGCACCATTTAGATTGCCATCGATAAAATGGGAGCCAATTATCCTTCCTCCCATAATGCCGCACCATACATTAACCCGCCAAGGTCGCTCATGTTCCACTTGTGGCCGCCATCGTGTATTTTCCGTTGAACAGTAGTGCATATTATGCCGGTTTACGTTACCACTGTTGGTGTATGACGCTTCGTCGCTAAATAGAACGCGTGCAAACATCTGTCATCGTCCCGTAACTTCTCTTGTGCCCAGTGCCTGAAGTGTACACGACGTTCAAAGTTGTCGCACTGCAATTCCTGGTGCATAGAAGTATGGTACGGGTGCAATCGATGTTGATGTAGCATTCTCAACACCGACGTTTTTGAGATTCCCGATTATCGCGCACTTTGTCTGCTGCTGATGTGCGGATTAGCCGTGACAGCAGCTAAAACACGTACTTCGGCATCATCATTTGTTGCGGGTTGTGTTTGACGTTTCACATGTGGCTGAACACGTTCTGTTTCCTTAAATCATGCAACTATCCGGCGAATGGTCGAGACACTTCGATGATGTCGTACAGGATATTGAGCAGCATACATAGCATACGCCCGTTGGGCATTTTGATCACAATAGCCACACATAAACTGAATGTGGACCTTTTCCGCAATTTTTAAACGGTCCATGTTAACACGGGTAATGTATCTCGAAGCAACTACAGTCCACACTGGCGGAATGTTACGTTATACCATGTACTTATACGTTTTTGACTATTACAGCGCCATCTGTCACAAAGCAAAAAAAGTGGTCCAACTAAAACATTCGTATTTCTTTACGTGCTATACGAATATGTTTTAAAAAATGGGGTATCCTATTTTAAAAAACGCAGTTGATATCCGTTTGACCTATGGCAGTGCCATCTAGCAGGCCAGTCATAGCGCCATCTAGTTTCCCGCTTGAAGCTAGACGAGTTTCGATCTTTGTAGTTTTTTCGTTAGATGCTTATTTCGTGAGATATGATGTCCGGCACATAGCTGGCGTGTGGTTGAAGCGGTATTGAATAGCATATTTCATGACAGGTGGATTGGTCGTCGAAGCACCATACCATGGCC
Source organism: Schistocerca serialis cubense (assembly GCF_023864345.2). Lineage (NCBI taxonomy): Eukaryota > Metazoa > Arthropoda > Insecta > Orthoptera > Acrididae > Schistocerca > Schistocerca serialis. The sequence goes on from NC_064646.1 coordinate 4,917,353, forward strand.
CGCACATTCACTGGATCTGACGTCCCAGGATTTCTTTCTGTGGGGAAATTTTAAGAATATTTGCTATCGTGATCCACCGACAACGCCTGACAACATGCGTCAGCGCATTGTCAATGCATGTGCGAACATAACGAAAGGCGAACTACTCGCTGTTGAGAGGAATGTCGTTACACGTATTGCTAAATACATTGAGGGTGACGGACATCATTTTGAGCATTTATTGTATTAATGTGATTTTTACAGGTAATCACGTTGTAACAGTATGCGTTCTCAGAAATTATAAGTTCACAAAGGTACATGTATCACATTGGAACAACCGAAATAAAATGTTCAAACGTACTTACGTTCTGTATTTTAATTTAAAAACCCTACCTGTTACCAACTGTTGGTCTAAAATTGTGACGGTTCAATCCCGCGTCCGGCCATCCTGATTTAGGTTTTCCGTGATTTCCCTAAATCGCTCCAGGCAAATGCCGGGATGGTTCCTTTCAAAGGGCACGGCCGACTTCCTTCCCCGTCTTTCCCTAATCCGATGAGACCGATGACCTCGCTGTCTGGTCTCCTTCCCCCAAAAACCACCACCATCTAAAATTGTGAGCCATATATTTGTGACTATTACAGCGCCATCTGTTACAAAGCGAAAAAAGGGGTCCAACTAAAACATTTATATTTCTTTACGTACTACACGAATGCGTAATAAAAAATGGGGGATCTTATTTTAAAAAACGCAGTTGATATCCGTTTGACCTATGGCAGTGCCATCTAGCAGGCCAATCATAGCGCCATCTGGTTTCCCGCTTTAAGCTAGACGAGTTTCGTTTTTTGTAGTTTTTTCGTTAGATGCTTATTTCGTGAAATATTTTGCCCAGTGGCTATCAGTGGATCACCCTGTATACGTACACACACACCTACAATTCAGTATGAGTTTGTTTTTCAGTGACTTCTACAAACATCTCCGTCGTGTAGATCTGATTCCATACACTGAAAACCATCACGAGATTTCTTAATCCGTACCCAAATGGTTAATACTGTTGTGATTTCGTCATGCATCAGTTGCAGGGACAGATGGCTTGCAAATATACCAGTGCCATGTGTACGTGTTTGGAATCAGCGATAGAATCTGTGTACCAAGGTGTTAGGACGGATCCCTTCTGCAGCTCTGTAACAGCTGAACGAGGAAACGGCAAACTGAACGCGTTATTTCGACACGGTTTTATATAGCTTCGCATCTGTCTTTACTGCGCATCAGTGTCGAAACCGCAGCCGCTCAGAGGAAGGAATCGCCATAAGCATTATTTTGTGTCTACATAGTGACAATCAACAAAACCCAAAAAGATAGCCGGCCGCGGTGGTCTAGCGGTTCTAGGCGCTCAGTCAGGAACCGCGCGACTTCTACGGTCGCAGGTTCGAATCCTGCCTCGGGCATGGATGTGTGTGATGTCCTTAGGTTAGTTAGGTTTAAGTAGTTCTAAGTTCTAGGGGACTTATGACCACAGATGTTGAGGCCCATAGTGCTCAGAGCCATTTGAACCATTTGAACCAAAAAGATATATAGTGCCGTATTTCTCGTCACAGTAGGCAATGTTAAGTCAGCAGCTCATTGGAGGTGCAGACAATGTCTATTCGAAATCCGAGAGAACCCTGGAATGAATAACACGTGCAAACTCAGATTCCGTAGGGGGAGGCACACACCCTTCTTATCCCCATCCCTCCGTACTCATATTTGTGGGGGAGGGGGGGGCCGGAGTCACGTGCCCTTCTTGCCCCTTACCCTCCTCCACCGCTCTTGCAAATGCGCATGGTTTTGCATAAACCAGTTAATCGATCATCGCTGCTCTTCCATTCCCCAGAAGATTTCCAGACTAGTATTTTGTCAACGTCTACTAACTGTTCATGTATTGTCTCGGTGCGACTTGGCGGCAGACAGCTTTTAACGAGAAAACTGAACAACAACTGTATTCGCCTCTTGTATAAGGCGCTTGCTCATTGTTCGGCGGAAAGTATCACAGTGCCTCCAGCTGGAAAATTCGCCTCATCCCCTAATGTTCCAGAGAACTAGCGATGCGTTACGAGTTCGACTTAGGGTCATACCAGTTTTGATACTAAGACCACACATACTTCTTGATAGTAATGGGGAAATGGGGCAAGTTCTCGATTCCAGTACAAACTGATGCTTTAGGCTGGATACTTTATGATACGAATTAATGTCTAGCAATCAGCCACGCGTTTTCTATTTACCATTTCTAAACCATAACCCTGAATTGTATCAAATTTTCTGTGCTTGCCTATTCTACTGTACTGAGAGAGGTTTTCGTATTTCTATCATACTCCTTAATTTGTTGTATGTACTAAAATTCTACAGTAGCAAGATGTGTAGAGTCGGCTAACCTCTTTAGCAATAATTCGAAAGTTGAATTTAAGTGTCGGTTCGGTTCGCACACTATACCGTTATGACGAAAAAGTGTTACCGTATTGACCATTCAGAACATCAATTTTTTCATGCTTTCTACTCATAAATTGTTATCAAAACTATGGATTCACTGAAAATATCTGAATTAAACCAAGCAATATCGTCTTCTTTAATGAAGGTCCTCCCGTTGCGTTTAAACTAAATTAGATAATCCGTATTTACTCTGCAGCGAACGTCAACAAATTAGAGTTCAGGATTTCGATTATTGGCATTAATCGTGTCCGAGCCAGTGACCCGCACCGGCTGTGCTGAATGTGATGCTGACGCTGTGTCCGATGCGGAACATACGGTGACCGGAGGAACACAGCTCGTCGCGTTCGGCAATCCGTTCCACAGCAGTGGACCGGAATGCCCTTTGACGGCTTATGAAACATGTCATGCGAAATGCTGCAACTCTAATATCGGCGTGGCTTCATCTCTGTGCAGTCTCGCCCGATTCGCAAAGCTACAAGGTAATACTCGATGCTGGAGAGTCACACCGAACTGCGGAACGACCGAACAAAATATAAAAGGCTGTCACAGAGCTAAATTATGTAATTAATTATACTCTAGCTGAAATATATTCTTTAGTTAATGGTATGACGTAACAGCATAGAGAGACAAAAACAATTGTGGCGACGATCAACCAGAGAGCGCAGAATCAGAGAAAGAACTACAATTTCTACAATTTACAGTGCAGAGGGCAGTAAAAATGGGAAAATACGAAGATAAATGAGGAAAAGATAAAGTGATGAGAATTGGGACACATGATGGTTCTGCCAAAATATCTGTGGGAGGAAATGTGTAAAGGAAATGTTGGGGAAAGGAAGAGGTTGGAGTAGGCTATCTTCAATCAGAAATATTCCCAACTATTGTAAGTAGGCTGTTTATGTTTTCTCTATGTAAGTAGGCTGTTTATGTTTTCTCTATGTAAGTAGGCTGTTTATGTTTTCTCTATGTAAGTAGGCTGTTTATGTTTTCTCTATGTAAGTAGGCTGTTTATGTTTTCTCTATGTAAGTAGGCTGTTTAGGTTTCTTTATGGTAACGCCACCTCTGTATGAAAATCACTGGCTGTGCTGTGTGCAGTCTGTGGCTGCTTTGCATTGTTGTAATACTCGCCATTGTAGTGTTAGGCAGCTGGCTGTGAACAGCGCGTAGCGTTGCGCAGTTGGAGGTGAGCCGCCAGCAGTGGTGGATGTGGGGAGAGAGATGGCGGAGTTTTGAAATTTGTCATGAACTGCTATATTTATATATGATGATATCAAGGTAAATACATTGTGTGTTCTCTATTAATATCTTTCATTTGCTAACTATCCCTATCAGTAGTTAGTGCCTTCAGTAGTTTGAATCTTTTATTTAGCTGGCAGTAGTGGCGCTCGCTGTATTGCAGTAGCTTGAGTAGCGAAGATTTTTGTGAGGTAAGTGATTTGTGAAAGGTATAGTTTAATGTTAGTCAGGGCCATTCTTTTGTAGGGAATTTTGAAAGTCAGATTGCGTTGCGCTAACAAAATATTGTGTGTCAGTTTAAGCACAGTCATGTATAATTGTTCTAAGGGGACGTTGCACAATCAGGAATAAAACGATATTTATTAAATATTGTGGTGCACTGAGAATTCTTCTGTGCTGTCGGGAATGAAATGAGGAGTAGATGTAAATATCTTTTATTTCGCGTCTACGGTCACAAACTTGAGGGTCTTCAGACTACCGGTTTCGACCAGCAATGACAATCTTCACATCTGTTGGCTTTGTTCAAAACAAAGCTTGTTTTGAACAGTAGTGCTGCTGACAGGATAACTCTTGTGTATGCAATTCTTTCTCTCTCTCTCTCTCTCTCTCTCTCTCTCTATATATATATATATATATATATATATATATATATATATATATATATATATACTCCTGGAAATGGAAAAAAGAACACATTGACACCGGTGTGTCAGACCCACCATACTTGCTCCGGACACTGCGAGAGGGCTGTACAAGCAATGAGCACACGCACGGCACAGCGGACACACCAGGAACCGCGGTGTTGGCCGTCGAATGGCGCTAGCTGCGCAGCATTTCTGCACCGCCGCCGTCAGTGTCAGCCAGTTTGCCGTGGCATACGGAGCTCCATCGCAGTCTTTAACACTGGTAGCATGCCGCGACAGCGTGGACGTGAACCGTATGTGCAGTTGACGGACTTTGAGCGAGGGCGTATAGTGGGCATGCGGGAGGCCGTGTGGACGTACCGCCGAATTGCTCAACACGTGGAGCGTGAGGTATCCACAGTACATCGATGTTGTCGCCAGTGGTCGGCGGAAGGTGCACGTGCCCGTCGACCTGGGACCGGACCGCAGCGACCCACGAATGCACGCCAAGACCGTAGGATCCTACGCAGTGCCGTAGGGGACCGCACCGCCACTTCCCAGCAAATTAGGGACACTGTTGCTCCTGGGGTATCGGCGAGGACCATTCGCAACCGTCTCCATGAAGCTGGGCTACGGTCCCGCACACCGTTAGGCCGTCTTCCGCTCACGCCCCAACATCGTGCAGCCCGCCTCCAGTGGTGTCGCGACAGGCGTGAATGGAGGGACGAATGGAGACGTGTCGTCTTCAGCGATGAGAGTCGCTTCTGCCTTGGTGCCAATGATGGTCGTATGCGTGTTTGGCGCCGTGCAGGTGAGCGCCACAATCAGGACTGCATACGACGGAGGCACACAGGGCCAACACCCGGCATCATGGTGTGGGGAGCGATCTCCTACACTGGCCGTACACCACTGGTGATCGTCGAGGGGACACTGAATAGTGCACGGTACATCCAAACCGTCATCGAACCCATCGTTCTACCATTCCTAGACCGGCAAGGGAACTTGCTGTTCCAACAGGACAATGCACGTCCGCATGTATCCCGTGCCACCCAACGTGCTCTAGAAGGTGTAAGTCAACTACCCTGGCCAGCAAGATCTCCGGATCTGTCCCCCATTGAGCATGTTTGGGACTGGATGAAGCGTCGTCTCACGCGGTCTGCACGTCCAGCACGAACGCTGGTCCAACTGAGGCGCCAGGTGGAAATGGCATGGCAAGCCATTCCACAGGACTACATCCAGCATCTCTACGATCGTCTCCATGGGAGAATAGCACCCTGCATTGCTGCGAAAGGTGGATATACACTGTACTAGTGCCGACATTGTGCATGCTCTGTTGCCTGTGTCTATGTGCCTGTGGTTCTGTCAGTGTGATCATGTGATGTATCTGACCCCAGGAATGTGTCAATAAAGTTTCCCCTTCCTGGGACAATGAATTCACGGTGTTCTTATTTCAATTTCCAGGAGTATATATATATATATATATATATATATATATATATATATATATATATATGTGTGTGTGTGTGTGTGTGTGTGTGTATATATAGGAGATGTTTGTTTTAAGAAAACATATCTGAAGCTGGTCATTGCTAACCGAAACCGGTAGAGTGAGGACCTACAAGTTTGTGACCATAGACGTGAAATAAAATAAAGTTATTGTACATTTTCGTGTCACTGTTCCATTTGCGACCATGTCACAGCTTGTGAGACGAGTAGATGGCTAGCGTGATTGCCCCATACTGAGTGGCAAAATGGGAACTGAGAATTCTTCTCTGCTGTCAGACATGGAATGACGAGTAGCTGATAAATGAGATTGCTCCACGCTGGGCGCCATAAATGAAGAGAATTCGAGAAACTGATAGTGGTGTCATATAACATGAAAATTACCAGTGAAATCGCTCCACACTGGGGGCAAACAATTTATGGACATCACTAATTAAATGAAACCAAACACAAAGGGCAAGAAAGTAAGGGCTTGATGTATGAATGTAAAAGGTTGCTTAGATGATTGAACCATGAAAGAAATGCATTTATTTCAGTGCTGTTTAAACAAACCAAATCAAAACTACCAATTTTAGGACCGATTGACTGGGCGCGGACAAGACTCAGATATTGAAGAGAAGGGGGGATGAGTCGTCCTCCATTATTTGTCATCATTCGTCGTGTAGTGCTGTCGGCTGTAGGCGTTGCGTCGGTACGGTGCGTCGCCTCGGAGTTTCGCGGCGCGAGTCGACTCTTCATGAATTTCCCAGCTCAACTCTTCGTCAAAAATCTCTCCTCTCTCAGTATTGTCATTGGTGGGTCTCAAATTGCATGCAGGCCAATGGCAGATCGCCGTTTCTGGCCACGCCTCTCCCAATGGAGGGTGGAAATATTTTATCGTGGGTGGGCTGGTGTTTGCCTCGGGAACTGGCATCTTTCTGACATTCTTACAATGTTTTTCTGCATTCCGATGCTGTTGTAAGAGCAGCTATACAACACTTCTTTGTAAGTGCTGTCTTTATGTGAGTCCTGGACAGACTGAGGTTGGAGCTCCATCTCCAATTCTGCTGGTATTCGTGATTTATAAGGAACGTCCTTACTTCTTAAGAAAGCCGACTTCTTTCACATGCCTCCCTGCGCAAATTCTCCGCGCTTTGTGTACGCTCCTGCCTGTGCCCGTGGGCTGCTGGAACTGTCGGCACATCCCTGCTTTCTAAGGCAGGTAAAATGACGTCCTCCAGGCCAGATGAACTCAAATGCTTTCGCGCGTACATTCTTGACGTTCAGTCTTAATGGCTGTAGGTCTCTGTCAGTTCTCGGCAGGTTTCTCATTGTCAGTCAGGCTCTACGCATCGTGTTACCTCTCGAGCGAGGTGCTTGCGTCCGCCCAGCTCCCTGCTCTGTTCTTGCAGCGTGGTCCTCTCCTCGGGCACTTGCCGCAGGCTGTCTGGCTCCATCCTCTTTCTCCTCCTCGGACGCTGGCGCTGCATATTTACAAAAGTAGCCGCGGGCATAGGTATCACAATATGAAGAAATACTCAAATGAGTCTTCTTGTGGAACGCACAGAACAATTATTAAAAGTCCTGTCAAATATTAAAGTCCTTTCACTGTGCAACAGAGAGATATCATCATACATTCCTGAGTAGGCTTATGATGCCTCAGTCTCGAAGACGACGCATGAACTCTGCAGCTTGTAGACTCTGCAGTAACCAGAGGCTGTACACGACTGGACGCATTGTAGAGAACTGTCGTAGCTCAGTGCTCCGGTGTTTACGAGACATCGACGAATTGCTGTCCACCCAAGTGAAGCCAATGGGGTGGCTGGCGGATGTTAACATGCACATGATTTCAGTAATAAAGATAAAACGATAGCAGGAGATGATGATGAAGTCTGATACTCCGAGGAGCGTAGGGAACGATACAGGAGGCCTGCACCGCCAACTAGGCAAGGTCGTAGCGGAGGTGAGGGAGCATGTAAAAGATACATGAAGGGACGTGAGCAAAGTTCATGAAGAGGCCATTAAGGCGCGCTGACCGTAACTCGCCTCAATGTGTTTCGTCGTGGAAGTTAGTGTGGTATATACTATCAGGGTTGAAGGCTGTTACGAATACCACCTGCCAAACTCAACAGCTACAGAAAATTTATACTTAGGACGTGTACAGGAAGCCATCAGGCATTCACTTGGGAGTATCGTCAGCAATATTGTGAAACATATAAAGCGGAGAAGTCGCTTTGTCAATTATGTTATCTGGTTCTTTCCTTTTCGTGAAATGTACACTACTGTTTGAAGAAAGTGAACCTACAAGACCGAGATATGTGATCGCAATGAAATTTATTCCACCGATTAGGAACATGACAGTACACAAATGATTACATTTACAGAGCTCAAGATGCACTGTCACTGTGGAAATTCAGTACCGAGTAGTGCCATCACGTGCTGAAATCAGATCCGCTAGACGTCGTGGCGTGGAACCAAACAGCGCCTGAATGTGGTGCTGGGGAGTGCTCCACCACACGATTTGTTAGCGCGTGCACAAAGTATCAATTGTGGCTGAAGGAGGACCTGAACGAACAAGTTGTCGACTGCATGTTCGACAGGCGACATGTCAGGTGAACAGGCAGGTCAGGGAAGCAGCGGTTCCCGTCTTTCTTCGAAGTAGGCTTGCAACTTCCTCGTCACATGCAGTTGGGCGTTGTCGTGCGGAGAGACAGTTCAAAAATGGCTCTGAGCACTATGGGACTTAACATCTGAGGTCATCAGTCCCCTAGAACTTAGAACTACTTAAACCTAACTAACCTAAAGACATCACAAACATCCATGTCCGAGGCAGGATTCGAACCTGCGACCGTAGCGGTCGCGCGGTTCCAGACTGTAGCTCCCAGAACCGCTCGGCCACCGCGGCCGGCGAAGGGACAGTGCCTCGGGCTGTAATACCCCCCCCCCCCCCCCCACTGATGTAGCAGTGGATGTTGTTTGCCCTCAGGACAAAGAAGGTGATACCGCGTATTATTGACAATGACGTCCCATATCATCACACTTAGCCTTTGTCCGTTATTCGCTCAACAGGACCGACTTTACGATTGCAGACAAACTTGTACTCAGAGCAACCACAGCTACGAATTATTGATTAACAATGAAATTCGCCAAACAGCCGTGGAACTGAGAAATTATTTTATTATCGCTACCAGCTTTGCCAATTCATTACGCCATCTTCAGGAACCATATGCACCTCTCAAAAACAATCGATATAGCATACTTGGGCCGTATGTTTCTGGATGTCTTCAATTTTCAAGTGCGTCCTGCAAAGGCTTGACTGCAACTCGAAGTCTTCGAAGGAAGCACTTGAGAATTCATGACATCCAGAAACAAATGGCCCCAGTATGCCAATATCAATTGTTTTTGAGAGGTGAGTATGCGGCCTGAAGATAGCATAATGAAATGCCGAAACTAGTAGCAAAAATAAAGTAAAGTAACTTCCCAACCGCACGGAAATTTGGTGAATTTCATTGTGGCATATTTGACCATCCGCTTTCTCATGTACACAGTGGATGAACAGAGACAGCTATTAATAGTCATCTAGGGTATTAATAAATCGCTTCAGCTGTATTTAATCCTTTATTATTGGATCAGTACCGGTTTCGTGGCACTAAAAGCCACCTCTTCAGGTGGACGTATAACTAAAGTATTAGAGCTGAAAAACTCGTAACTTTGTACACAACATTCGTTGTCCGTCAGAACAAAACATCGTTAATAGTGATATAATTTCCTGAAGATGTGGCTTTTAGTGCCACGAAGCAGGTAGTGATCCAGCAATAAAGGGTTACATACAGCTAAAGCGGTTTACTGTCCGACTGCGTTCACCACGGTGGCGTCTAACGGGTATGCGGTCATCACTGTAAGACAAGGTGAAGCGAAGCTCGTCCAAAAACACTACGTTTTGGCACTCAGTATGCTAATGTTGACTTTCATGTGTCCACTGCAGTCTGCTACGATGGTGTGTTTTGATCAGTGGAAGCCGACGCAATGGCATGCATGCCACCAGTCCGTGCCGCAGAAGATGGCGTCTAATTGTCGACGCAGAGATGTCCACACCTGTTGTATTGCTCGAACGCCGCGCCAACACTGTGGACGAAGCGTTCTGTCCGTTACGGTAAGTGCAGTGGCCATATCGTGTTGTCCATTATCCAGTCGGTGCTGTGTACGGGCCTCTTCTCTCCACTGCTTCCGCATACGCCTCGCTGTTGAAGCGGCGTGCTCTATACGAGCCGCAGTGTGGCAGAACGACAGACCCGCCTACTGGAGATCAATCGTTCTGTCCCGTTCGAACGCACTCACTTGCCAATATTTCACCTTGTGATGTCTGCAAGGCGTAGAGGCACTTGGTTACGCGTTTCCACTTCGTATGCCGGCTCAGCACCGACTCTGGTCGTTGCGTAACGCTGACCTGTCTAGCCACACAAAAGAGGACGCTGTTGCGTCTACGTGCACGCCACCTCTCTGCCATTTAAGCCATGTATTATGGTTCCGCTGTTCTACACGTCCTCTTATCGTGGTGTGTTGCAGACCATTACACGTGAGTGTTTCAGTTTTTTCAAACAGTAGTGTATTTCTTATACTGCAGGTACATCCAGAAAAGAACTGCAACGTAGTAATCGTGCGTAAGCAAATGCTTAAGTAAAGCAGATTTGTTCTACCTGTAGAAGTGTGTACTGAACGATTTATCAACTCACGGACAGTTTGTGGCATACGCTGCTGTTGACTACGGCTGCAGTTCATCTCGTAAACGTCTGCCAACAAATATTTGTTCTTACTTTGAGAAACGACATGCTGCATTCGGCCGGCCGGTGTGGCCGTGCGGTTAAAGGCGCTTCAGTCTGGAACCGCGTGACCGCTACGGTCGCAGGTTCGAATCCTGCCTCGGGCATGGATGTGTGTGATGTCCTTAGGTTAGTTAGGTTTAATTAGTTCTAAGTTCTAGGCGACTGATGACCTCAGAAGTTTAGTCACATAGTGCTCAGAGCCATTTTGCTGCATTCGATTTTTCAAAGCTATGGTAGCTTTACAGGTAATATTTGTACATAGCTGCTGGTAAACCTTTCGAGACGTGAGGTCGTGGTCCAAGAAACTCTTCCGTTCCTGACGTTTCATCCAGGACTGCGCTGGACATCTTCAGAGGAGCTCCTCCGCTGAGTCTTGCCGACTGACTGGTAGGACGTCCGACAGCGACATACACACTGTAGGCAAGGGGGCGTGGTCGAAGTATGTATGTCGATCTCGGACGTCCGACCAGTCAGTCGCAAGACTCAGCGGAGGAGAGCCTCTGAAGATGTCCAGCGCAGTCCTGGACGAAACGTCAGGAACGGAAGAGTTTCTTGGACCGCGACCTCAAATCCCGAAAGGTTTACCAGCAGCTATGTCATCCTGTCTTGAGAGCCTTTATTCTGTAATATTTATATATTTTTCATTTAAATAGGCCATAAATTTCTCCTAAAATATAAGTTTCATATAGCCTTTTTTTACTTCTTTGTGTTTTCAATTTCCTTTTGTTCAGTTTTAACTTATTTTGTGTGTGTGTGTGTGTGTGTTTGTGTGTGTGTGTGTGTGTGTGTGTGTGTGGGCGCGACACCAATGACTGTGTATACCCATTTGTTTCACCTATTTGCTACCGAATTTTAGAGTATTTTTAACCTCATCCAGTGAAAGGCAGACCAAACATCCTCTGTATGTATACTCCACAACCATCTTATGGTGAGCAGCGGAGGCTGCTTCTGGTGCCGCCGCCTGCTTCCACTGTTACGCATGCGAGTGGCGCATAAGAAGAATGAGTGTCGGTAAGCTTCCATATTAGCTGTATTTTCCTGGATTTTCGCCTAGTGGACACATGGCTACACGTATGTTGTAGGAAATAATACCTTGCCCGATTCTTTCTAGAACACAATCACTCGTAATTTCAATAGTACACCTCTAAGTAATGCACAACACCTCTTCTAGCATCTGTCACTGGAGTCTGTTGACAATCTCCATAATGCTCTAGCACCGACTAACCGATTCCTTGACGAAACGTAGCGTTCTTCTTCGGATTTTTTTCTGTTAATCGATCCGTTAGCGGTCCGAAAACAGTTAAGTAAATAGTAAATATTCGGTCGAACAAGTGTATTGTGTGTCCGCATCTCGTGGTCGTGCGGTAGCGTTGTCGCTTCCCACGCCCGGGTTCCCGGGTTCGATTCCCGGCGGGGTCAGGGATTTTCTCTGCCTCGTGATGACTGGGTGTTGTGTGATGTCCTTAGGTTGGTTAGGTTTAAGTAGTTCTAAGTTCTAGGGGACTGATGACCATGGATGTTAAGTCCCATGGTGCTCAGAGCCAAGTGTATTGTGAGCCACTTCTTTTGTGGATGAATTACCGTAGCTTAAGATTCTACCCATAAATTTCATCCTGGATTCTCTTTTTCGTATTATTTGTTTTACGTTGTCATATCACTTTCGACCATTAAGGATGGTTACTCCTCTGTGTTTAATGGAAGTTGCTGTCGTCAGCAACAGCCTAATTACCATGTAGTGGATTTCCTCACCCCTTTATTCTCAATATATCCTGTCCCTGCAATAATCAATCGATCGTCTGCATGCTATCTCATGCTTTGATACAGTCTTCTGGTGATGCTGCGCTATCATCTGCGAACAGCCTCATGGAGCTTCCAATTTTATCAGTAGATCACATAGCGAACGAGAGAATATGAAAATCTTACATGCGGTATTTGTAGCCATTGCGGGTTGCATAAAACTTATCCGTAGAGGCAGCAGAGTACCCCTGTATATACACAGGGATTCAACTGTCTCTACCGACAGGTTTCATGCAACCCGCAAAACCTTCAAATACAGCGCACAAGGTTTTCATATTGTTTCGCTTATTGTGCGCAAACTATTAGTCCTTCAGAAAAAAATTGCACAATCTTTGTATAGGAAACTTAATGTAGTTGAATTTTGTACATGATGCATTTTCACCACGTGCCTCGATTATCCAGTTACTGAAGAAAAACGCTTTTGAAAGGCAGTTTTGCACATTTTTCTTGATTAATTCGAAAAATTTGGCCTTTACGGAAAATATATCTCAGAACAAGGTTGTCGTACGTTTGTGAGTAATGGGTTACAGTGTAAGAATGGTTCTAAATATTTTCACTGGGGAAATGCAGTGGGGAAGCATTGTAGTGAGATCCTCTCCTGGAAATGCAAAATATGTAGCAGAAATAACTTGATAGAGGAACAGGAGCGTAAGATCTGTGCTCTTCAGATGCAGTTACGAGACTCAGTAGAGGAACTAAAGGAGTTGAAGAGGGTGAAGGGCACTGGGGAATGGAAACTGGCAGTTGGTAAGAAGACAGCTAGGAGGAAGAGAAATTCAGACAGTTGTACGTTGCATATAACCAAAAGATTTGACCAACAGTAGGAGTTGAATGGACAGGAGCCTCTTGTAACTGCAGGTATAGGAAACATGCAGCTGTCCTCAGCATTTAGGGAGCCTAAGTCAGTGGCATTGTAATACAAAGAAGAAGGTTCTGCTGCTAGCTACCTCGCATGGAAGAGTTGCAGGAAGTGTTGGGGAGTGAGTACCAGGTCACCAGCATTGTGAGACCTAGTGCAGGGTTGGCTCAGGTGACTGTCAACATAGGGAAGCTATGAAGGATAAGGTAGTGACTGTTGGAGGAGCAGGGAGTAGTCTTGATAGGGACAGGTAATATGATGTGGGTAGTGATCTGGTAAAGTCAGCTACTCAAACTGGTGGCACTTATGTGCACTCCATGCAACTGTTTCAGCGTCATCATTGGCCCCGTCTTAATGCTGCTGTTAGGCGTGTTAACATGAGGCTGGAGAAGACACTGACGGCACAGGAAATGACTCGCTTTGCAGTGGTTCCAGATGAGTCCATCA